>NW_027473321.1:3010914-3316372 GCF_050947335.1 Megachile rotundata | reverse complement strand
AAATCGATTGGTAGGCATTCTTAGAGTAAGAAAACAAGAGCAATCGGGTGATCCTGTAGTTCGTTTAATATTTCTAACGATGACTGAGAAAACTGTGCCCGTTTCCATTGAGCAACGTATAATAGTAAAGTTTTTAACTCGTGAGGATGTAAAACCGGCCGGTATTTATCGTAGACTTCATGCCCAGTTTGGGGAAGATACCCTTTCATGGCCACGTGTGAAGGTATGGTGTAAGAAATTTAAAGAAGGTCGTGAATCCGTTGCAAATGAAGCGCATGCACGTCGTCCTCGGAGCAGTACGACTAGTGAAAACATTGCACGCATTCGTGAATTGATTGAAAATGATCGACGCCTTACAGTGCTTGAAATTTCGGGTGAGCTTGGAATTAGTTATGGCAGTGTCCAATCGATAATTAGGAAACAGTTGGGATTTAGAAAAATCACAGCTCGTTGGGTCCCAAAACTGCTAAACGCAGATCAAAAAGCTACACGAGTTCGGATATCTCAATTGCTGCTAACACGTTTCGAAAAAGAAGCAGACCCATTTTTGCATAAAATCGTCACCTGTGACGAGACATGGGTGCACCATTACACTCCCGAGTCAAAACGTGCAAGCATGGAATGGAGAAGGACAGGCGAAGGAAATCCTGTGAAAGCCAAAACTCGACTGTCCGCGGGGAAAGTGTTGGCCACGGTTTTTTGGGATTGGAGAGGGGTTCTACTCGTGGATTTTTTACACGATCGTCGAACCATCAATGCAGCTTATTATTGCAACCTCTTGGATGAAGTTAGGCTTCAGTATCGACGCAAAAGGCGAGATTGTCCTATCCGCGATGTACTGTTTCTCCACGACAACGCTAGGCCGCATACAGCAGCTGTAACGCAGCAAAAATTGATGGATATGAAATGGACAACGCTGGATCACCCACCTTACAGCCCAGATCTGTCACCATGTGATTTCTATCTGTTTGGACCCTTAAAAGAAGCACTTGGAGGTGAGCGATTTGAGGAAAACGATCAAGTGGAAACATTCGTGCGCGACTGGATGGGTACGCGCACAGCTTCATACTACGAAAATGGAATGAAAAAACTACCCAAACGTTGGGAAAAATGCATTACCTTAGGAGGAGACTATGTAGAAAAGTAATTTGTATACCTGCAAATTATATCTATAAAATAACCTTTATTTTAAAAAAAGGCGCGTTTATATTTGATTCACCCACGTACAATCACAATCATACAATCATAATCATACAATCACAATCATACAATCACAATCATACAATCACAATCATACAATCACAATCATACAATCACAATCATACAATCACAATCATACAATCACAATCATACAATCACAATCATACAATCACAATCATACAATCACAATCATACAATCACAATCATGCAATTGCAAGCATACAATCACAATCATACAATCTCAATCATACAATCACAATCATACAATCATAATCATACAATTACAATCATACATCACAATCATACAATCACAATCATACAATCGCAATCATACAATCACAATCATACAATCGCAATCATACAATTACAATCTCCCAAATACAATCTCCCAAATACAATCTCCCAAATACAATCTCCCAAATACAATCTCCCAAATACAATCTCCCAAATACAATCATACAATCACAATCATACAATCACAATCATACAATCACAATCATACAATCACAATCATACAATCACAATCATACTATCACAATCATACAATCACAATCATACAATCACAATCATACAATCACAATCATACAATCACAATCATACAATCACAATCATACATTCAAAATCATGCAATCACAATCATACAATCACAATCATGCAATCACAATCATACAATCTTAATCATACAACCACAATCATTCAATCACAATCGTACAATCACAATCGTACAATATCAATCGCACAACCACAATCACACAATCACACTCATACAATCACAATCATACAATCACAATCATACAATCACAATCATGTAATCACAATCATACAATCGCAATCATACAATTACAATATCCCAAATACAATCTCCCAAATACAATCATACAATCTTAATCATACAACCACAATCATTCAATCACAATCGTACAATCACAATCGTACAATATCAATCGCACAACCACAATCACACAATCACACTCATACAATCACAATCATACAATCATAATCATACAATCACAATCATACGATCGCAATCATACAATCACAATCATACCATCACAATCATACAATCACAATCATACAATCATAATCATACAATTACAATCATACATCACAATCATACAATCACAATCATACAATCGCAATCATACAATCACAATCATACAGTCGCAATCATACAATTACAATCTCCCAAATACAATCTCCCAAATACAATCATACAATCACAATCACACAATCACAATCATACAATCATAATCATACAATTACAATCATACAATCACAATCATACTATCACAATCATACAATCACAATCATACAGTCACAATCATACAATCACAATCATACAATCACGATCATACAATCGCAAGCATACAATCACAATCATACAATCTCAATCATACAATTACAGTCATACATCACAATCATACAATCACAATCATACAATCGCAATCATACAATCACAATCATACAATCGCAATCATACAATTACAATCTCCCAAATACAATCTCCCAAATACAATCAAACAATCACAATCATACAAACACAATCATACAATCACAATCATACAATCACAATCATACTATCACAATCGTACAATCACAATCGTACAATCACAATCGCACAACCACAATCAGACAATCACAATCATACAATCACAATCATACAATCACAATCATACAATCACAATCATACTTTCACAATCATACAATCACAATCATACAATCACAATCATACAATCACAATCATACAATCTCAATCATACAATCACAATCATACAACCACAATCAGACAATCACAATCATACAATCACAATCATACAATCACAATTATGCAATCACAATCATACAATCGCATTCATACAATCGCAATCATACAATCACAATCATACAATCACAATCATACAATCACAATCATACAATCGCAATCATACAATCACAATCATACAATCACAATCATACAATCACAATCGTACTATCAAAATCATACAATCACAATCATACAATCACAATCGTACATTCACAATCATACAATCACAATCATACAATAACAATCATACAATCGCAATCATAAAATCACAAAAATACAAACTTAATCATACAATCACAATCATACAATCGCAATCATACAATCACAATCATACAATCATAATCGTACAATCACTATCATACGATCGCAATCATACAATTACAATCTCCCAAATACAATCCCCCAAATACAATCAAACAATCACAATCATACAAACACAATCATACAATCACAATCATACAATCACAATCATACTATCACAATCGTACAATCACAATCGTACAATCACAATCGCACAACCACAATCAGACAATCACAATCATACAATCACAATCATACAATCACAATCATACTTTCACAATCATACAATCACAATCATACAATCACAATCATACAATCACAATCATACAATCTCAATCGTACAATCACAATCATACAACCACAATCAGACAATCACAATCATACAATCACAATCATACAATCACAATTATGCAATCACAATCATACAATCGCATTCATACAATCGCAATCATACAATCACAATCATACAATCACAATCATACAATCACAATCATACAATCGCAATCATACAATCACAATCTTACAATCACAATCATACAATCACAATCGTACTATCAAAATCATACAATCACAATCATACAATCACAATCGTACATTCACAATCATACAATCACAATCATACAATAACAATCATACAATCGCAATCATAAAATCACAAAAATACAAACTTAATCATACAATCACAATCATACAATCGCAATCATACAATCACAATCATACAATCATAATCGTACAATCACTATCATACGATCGCAATCATACAATTACAATCTCCCAAATACAATCCCCCAAATACAATCAAACAATCACAATCATACAAACACAATCATACAATCACAATCATACAATCACAATCATACAATCACAATCATACTATCACAATCGTACAATCACAATCGTACAATCACAATCGCACAACCACAATCAGACAATCGCAATCATACAATCACAATCATACAATCACAATCATACTTTCACAATCATACAATCACAATCATACAATCACAATCATACAATCACAATCATACAATCTCAATCATACAATCACAATCATACAAACACAATCGTACTATCAAAATCATACAATCACGATCATACAATCACAATCGTACATTCACAATCATACAATCACAATCATACAATCACAATCATACAATCGCAATCATAAAATCACAAAAATACAAACTTAATCATACAATCACAATCATACAATCGCAATCATACAATCACAATCATACACTCATAATCGTACAATCACAATCATACGATCGCAATCATACAATCACAATCATACCATCACAATCATACAATCGCAAGCATACAATCACAATCATACAATCACAATCACACAATCACAATCATACAATCACAATCATACAATCGCAATCATACAATTACAATATCCCAAATACAATCTCCCAAATACAATCATACAATCACAATCACACAATCACAATCATACAATCATAATCATACAATTACAATCATACATCACAATCATACAATCACAATCATACTATCACAATCATACAATCACAATCATACAATCACAATCATACAATCGCAATCATACAATCGCAATCATACAATTACAGTATCCCAAATACAATCTCGCAAATACAATCATACAATCACAATCATACAATCACAATCATACAATCACAATCATACAGTCGCAATCATACAATTACAATATCCCAAATACAATCTCCCAAATACAATCATACAATCACAATCACGCAATCACAATCATACAATCATAATCATACAATTACAATCATACATCACAATCATACAATCACAATCATACTATCACAATCATACAATCGCAATCATACAATCACAATCATACAATCACAATCGTACTATCAAAATCATACAATCACAATCATACAATCACAATCGTACATTCACAATCATACAATCGCAAGCGTACAATCACAATCATACAATCTCAATCATACAATCACAATCATAGAATCATAATCATACAATTACAGTCATACATCACAATCATACAATCACAATCATACAATCGCAATCATACAATCACAATCATACCATCACAATCATACAATCGCAAGCATACAATCGCAATCATACAATCACAATCATACAATCGCAATCATACAATTACAATCTCCCAAATACAGTCTCCCAAATACAATCACCCAAATACAATCATACAATCACAATCATACAATCATAATCATACAATCATAATCATGCAATCACAATCATACAATCACAATCGTACAATCACAATCGTACAATCACAATCGCACAACCACAATCATACAATCATAATCATACAATCACAATCATACTTTCACAATCATACAATCACAATCATACAACCACAATCAGACAATCACAATCATACAATCACAATCATACAATCACAATTATGCAATCACAATCATACAATCGCATTCATACAATCGCAATCATACAATCACAATCATACAATCACAATCATACAATCACAATCTTAAAATCACAAAAATACAAACTTAATCATACAATCACAATCATACAATCGCAATCATACAATCACAATCATACAATCATAATCATACAATCACAATCATACGATCGCAATCATACAATCACAATCATACCATCACAATCATACAATCACAATCATACAATCATAATCATACAATTACAATCATACATCACAATCATACAATCACAATCATACAATCGCAATCATACAATTACAATATCCCAAATACAATCTCCCAAATACAATCATACAATCACAATCATACATACACAATCATACAATCACAATCATACAATCGTAATCATACAATCGCAATCATACAATTACAGTATCGCAAATACAATTTCGCAAATACAATCATACAATCACAATCATACAATCACAATCATACAATCACAATCATACAATCACAATCATACAATCACAATCATACAATCACAATCATACAATCGCAATCATACAATTACAATATCCCAAATACAATCTCCCAAATACAATCATACAATCACAATCACACAATCACAATCATACAATCATAATCATACAATTACAATCATACATCACAATCATACAATCACAATCATACTATCACAATCATACAATCACAATCATACAATCACAATCATACAATCACAATCATACAATCACAATCATACAATCATAATCATACAATCACAATCATACAATCACAATCATACAATCACAATCATACAATCACGATCATACAATCGCAAGCATACAATCACAATCATACAATCTCAATCATACAATCTCAATCATACAATCACAATCATACAATCATAATAATACAATTACAATCATACATCACAATCATACAATCACAATCATACAATCGCAATCATACAATCACAATCATACAATCGCAATCATACAATTACAATCTCCCAAATACAATCTCCCAAATACTATCTCCCAGATACAGTCATACAATCACAATCATACAATCACAATCATACAATCACAATCATACAATCTCAATCATACAATCACAATCATACAAACACAATCGTACTATCAAAATCATACAATCACGATCATACAATCACAATCGTACATTCACAATCATACAATCACAATCATACAATCACAATCATACAATCGCAATCATAAAATCACAAAAATACAAACTTAATCATACAATCACAATCATACAATCGCAATCATACAATCACAATCATACACTCATAATCGTACAATCACAATCATACGATCGCAATCATACAATCACAATCATACCATCACAATCATACAATCGCAAGCATACAATCACAATCATACAATCACAATCACACAATCACAATCATACAATCACAATCATACAATCGCAATCATACAATTACAATATCCCAAATACAATCTCCCAAATACAATCATACAATCACAATCACACAATCACAATCATACAATCACAATCATACAATCGCAATCATACAATCGCAATCATACAATTACAGTATCCCAAATACAATCTCGCAAATACAATCATACAATCACAATCATACAATCACAATCACACAATCACAATCATACAATCACAATCATACAATCGCAATCATACAATTACAATATCCCAAATACAATCTCCCAAATACAATCATACAATCACAATCACACAATCACAATCATACAATCACAATCATACAATCGCAATCATACAATCGCAATCATACAATTACAGTATCCCAAATACAATCTCGCAAATACAATCATACAATCACAATCATACAATCACAATCATACAATCACAATCATACAGTCGCAATCATACAATTACAATATCCCAAATACAATCTCCCAAATACAATCATACAATCACAATCACGCAATCACAATCATACAATCATAATCATACAATTACAATCATACATCACAATCATACAATCACAATCATACTATCACAATCATACAATCGCAATCATACAATCACAATCATACAATCACAATCATACAATCACAATCGTACTATCAAAATCATACAATCACAATCATACAATCACAATCGTACATTCACAATCATACAATCGCAAGCATACAATCACAATCATACAATCTCAATCATACAATCACAATCATACAATCATAATCATACAATTACAGTCATACATCACAATCATACAATCACAATCATACAATCGCAATCATACAATCACAATCATACCATCACAATCATACAATCGCAAGCATACAATCGCAATCATACAATCACAATCATACAATCGCAATCATACAATTACAATCTCCCAAATACAGTCTCCCAAATACAATCACCCAAATACAATCATACAATCACAATCATACAATCATAATCATACAATCATAATCATGCAATCACAATCATACATTCACAATCGTACAATCACAATCGTACAATCACAATCGCACAACCACAATCATACAATCATAATCATACAATCACAATCATACTTTCACAATCATACAATCACAATCATACAACCACAATCAGACAATCACAATCATACAATCACAATCATACAATCACAATTATGCAATCACAATCATACAATCGCATTCATACAATCGCAATCATACAATTACAATCTCCCAAATACAATCATACAATCACAATCATACAATCACAATCATACAATCACAATCATACTATCACAATCATACAATCACAATTATACAATCACAATCATACAATCACAATCATACAATCACAATCATACAATCACAATCATACAATCACAATCATACTTTCACAATCATACAATCACAATCATACAATCACAATCATACAATCACAGTCATACAATCGCAGTCATACAATCACAATCGTACTATCACAATCATACAATCACAATCATACAATCACAATCGTACATTCACAATCATACAATCACAATCATACAATCACAATCATACAATCACAATCATACAATCACAATCATACAATCACAATCATACAATCACAATCATACAATCAGAATCATACAATCACAATCACACAATCACAATCATACAATCACAATCATACAATCACAATCCTACAATCACAATCGTACAATCACAATCGTACAATCACAATCGCACAACCACAATCAGACAATCACAATCATACAATCACAATCATACTATCACAATCATACAATCACAATCATACAATCACAATCATACAATCACAATCATACAATCACAATCATACAATCACAATCGTACAATCACAATCGCACAACCACAATCATACAATCATAATCATACAATCACAATCATACTTTCACAATCATACAATCACAATCATACAACCACAATCAGACAATCACAATCATACAATCACAATCATACAATCACAATTATGCAATCACAATCATACAATCGCATTCATACAATCGCAATCATACAATCACAATCATACAATCACAATCATACAATCACAATCATAAAATCACAAAAATACAAACTTAATCATACAATCACAATCATACAATCGCAATCATACAATCACAATCATACAATCATAATGATACAATCACAATCATACGATCGCAATCATACAATCATAATCATACCATCACAATCATACAATCACAATCATACAATCATAATCATACAATTACAATCATACATCACAATCATACAATCACAATCATACAATCGCAATCATACAATTACAATATCCCAAATACAATCTCCCAAATACAATCATACAATCACAATCATACATACACAATCATACAATCACAATCATACAATCGTAATCATACAATCGCAATCATACAATTACAGTATCGCAAATACAATCTCGCAAATACAATCATACAATCACAATCATACAATCACAATCATACAATCACAATCATACAATCACAATCATACAATCACAATCATACAATCGCAATCATACAATTACAATATCCCAAATACAATCTCCCAAATACAATCATACAATCACAATCACACAATCACAATCATACAATCACAATCATACAATCGCAATCATACAATTACAATCTCCCAAATACAATCTCCCAAATACAATCTCCCAGATACAGTCATACAATCACAATCATACAATCACAATCATACAATCATAATCATACAATCACAATCATACAATCACAATCATACAATCACAATCATACAATCACATTCATACAATCACAATCATACAATCACAATCATACAATCACGATCATACAATCGCAAGCATACAATCACAATCATACAATCTCAATCATACAATCTCAATCATACAATCACAATCATACAATCACAATCATACAATCACAATCATACAATCACAATCATACAATCACAATCATACAATCACAATCCAACAATCACAATCGTACAATCACAATCGTACAATCACAATCGCACAACCACAATCAGACAATCACAATCATACAATCACAATCATACAATCACAATCATACAATCACAATCATACAATCACAATCATACAATCACAATCATACAATCACAATCATACAATCACAATCATACAATCACAATCATACAATCACAATCATACAATCACAATCATACAATCACAAAAATACAATCATAATCATACAATCACAATCATACAATCGCAATCATACAATCACAATCATACAATCATAATCATACAATCACAATCATACGATCGCAATCATACAATCACAATCATACCATCACAATCATACAATCACAATCATACAATCATAATCATACAATTACAATCATACATCACAATCATACAATCACAATCATACAATCGCAATCATACAATCACAATCATACAATCGCAATCATACAATTACAATCTCCCAAATACAATCTCCCAAATACTATCTCCCAGATACAGTCATACAATCACAATCATACAATCACAATCATACAATCATAATCATACAATTACAATCATACATCACAATCATACAATCACAATCATACAATCGCAATCATACAATCACAATTATACAATCGCAATCATACAATTACAATCTCCCAAATACAATCTCCAAAATACAATCTCCCAAATACAATCATAAAATCACAATCATACAATCACAATCATACAATCACAATTATACTACCACAATCATACTACCACAATCATACAATCACAATCATACAATCACAATCATACAATCACAATCATACAATCACAATCATACAATCACAATCATACTACCACAATCATACTATCACAATCATATAATCACAATCATACAATCACAATCATACAATCACAATCATACAATCACAATCATACACTTGCAATCATACATTCAAAATCATGCAATCACAATCATACAATCACAATCATGCAATCACAATCATACATCACAATCATACAATCACAATCATACAATCGCAATCATACAATTAGAATATCCCA
Organism: Megachile rotundata; assembly: GCF_050947335.1. NCBI lineage: Eukaryota > Metazoa > Arthropoda > Insecta > Hymenoptera > Megachilidae > Megachile > Megachile rotundata. The sequence continues at coordinate 3,305,191 of NW_027473321.1, read as the reverse complement.
AATACAATCTCCCAAATACAATCATACAATCACAATCATACATACACAATCATACAATCACAATCATACAATCGCAATCATACAATCGCAATCATACAATTACAGTATCCCAAATACAATCTCGCAAATACAATCATACAATCACAATCATACAATCTCAATCATACAATCACAATCATACAATCGCAATCATACAATTACAATATCCCAAATACAATCTCCCAAATACAATCATACAATCACAATCACACAATCACAATCATACAATCATAATCATACAATTACAATCATACATCACAATCATACAATCACAATCATACTATCACAATCATACAATCGCAATCATACAATCACAATCATACAATCACAATCATACAATCACAATCGTACATTCACAATCATACAATCACAATCATACAATCACAATAATACAATCACAATCATACAATCACAATCATACAATCACAATCATACAATCACAATCATACAATCACAATCATACAATCACAATCATACAATCACAATCATACAATCACATTCATACAATCGCAAGCATACAATCACAATCATACAATCACAATCATACAATCACAATCATACAATCATAATCATACAATCACAATAATACAATCACAATCATACAATCCCAATCATACAATCACAATCATACAATCACAATCATACAATCACAATCATACAGTCACAATCATACAATCACAATTATGCAATCACAATCATACAATCGCATTCATACAATCGCAATCATACAATCACAATCATACAATCACAATCATACAATCACAATCATACAATCACAATCATACAATCACAATCATAAAATCACAAAAATACAAACTTAATCATACAATCACAATCATACAATCGCAATCATACAATCACAATCATACAATCATAATCATACAATCACAATCATACGATCGCAATCATACAATCACTATCATACCATCACAATCATACAATCACAATCATACAATCATAATCATACAATTACAATCATACATCACAATCATACAATCACAATCATACACTCGCAATCATACAATTACAATATCCCAAATACAATCTCCCAAATACAATCATACAATCACAATCATACAATCACAATCATACAATCACAATCATTCAATCGCAATCATACAATTACAATATCCCAAATACAATCTCCCAAATACAATCATACAATCACAATCACACAATCACAATCATACAATCATAATCATACAATTACAATCATACATCACAATCATACAATCACAATCATACTATCACAATCATACAATCACAATCATACAATCACAATCATAAAATCACAAAAATACAAACTTAATCATACAATCACAATCATACAATCGCAATCATACAATCACAATCATACAATCGCAATCATACAATCACAATCATACAATCTCAATCATACAATTACAATCATAGAATCATAATCATACAATTACAATCATACATCACAATCATACAATCACAATCATACAATCACAATCATACAATCACATTCATACAATCGCAAGCATACAATCACAATCATACAATCACAATCATACAATCACAATCATACAATCATAATCATACAATCACAATAATACAATCACAATCATACAATCCCAATCATACAATCACAATCATACAATCACAATCATACAATCACAATCATACAGTCACAATCATACAATCACAATTATGCAATCACAATCATACAATCGCATTCATACAATCGCAATCATACAATCACAATCATACAATCACAATCATACAATCACAATCATACAATCACAATCATACAATCACAATCATACAATCACAATCATACACTTGCAATCATACATTCAAAATCATGCAATCACAATCATACAATCACAATCATGCAATCACAATCATACATCACAATCATACAATCACAATCATACAATCGCAATCATACAATTAGAATATCCCAAATACAATCTCCCAAATACAATCATACAATCACAATCATACATACACAATCATACAATCACAATCATACAATCGCAATCATACAATCGCAATCATACAATTACAGTATCCCAAATACAATCTCGCAAATACAATCATACAATCACAATCATACAATCTCAATCATACAATCACAATCATACAATCGCAATCATACAATTACAATATCCCAAATACAATCTCCCAAATACAATCATACAATCACAATCACACAATCACAATCATACAATCATAATCATACAATTACAATCATACATCACAATCATACAATCACAATCATACTATCACAATCATACAATCGCAATCATACAATCACAATCATACAATCACAATCATACAATCACAATCGTACATTCACAATCATACAATCACAATCATACAATCACAATAATACAATCACAATCATACAATCACAATCATACAATCACAATCATACAATCACAATCATACAATCACAATCATACAATCACAATCATACAATCACAATCATACAATCACAATCATACAATCACAATCATACAATCACATTCATACAATCGCAAGCATACAATCACAATCATACAATCACAATCATACAATCACAATCATACAATCATAATCATACAATCACAATAATACAATCACAATCATACAATCCCAATCATACAATCACAATCATACAATCACAATCATACAATCACAATCATACAGTCACAATCATACAATCACAATTATGCAATCACAATCATACAATCGCATTCATACAATCGCAATCATACAATCACAATCATACAATCACAATCATACAATCACAATCATACAATCACAATCATACAATCACAATCATACAATCACAATCATAAAATCACAAAAATACAAACTTAATCATACAATCACAATCATACAATCGCAATCATACAATCACAATCATACAATCATAATCATACAATCACAATCATACGATCGCAATCATACAATCACTATCATACCATCACAATCATACAATCACAATCATACAATCATAATCATACAATTACAATCATACATCACAATCATACAATCACAATCATACACTCGCAATCATACAATTACAATATCCCAAATACAATCTCCCAAATACAATCATACAATCACAATCATACAATCACAATCATACAATCACAATCATTCAATCGCAATCATACAATTACAATATCCCAAATACAATCTCCCAAATACAATCATACAATCACAATCACACAATCACAATCATACAATCATAATCATACAATTACAATCATACATCACAATCATACAATCACAATCATACTATCACAATCATACAATCACAATCATACAATCACAATCATAAAATCACAAAAATACAAACTTAATCATACAATCACAATCATACAATCGCAATCATACAATCACAATCATACAATCGCAATCATACAATCACAATCATACAATCTCAATCATACAATTACAATCATAGAATCATAATCATACAATTACAATCATACATCACAATCATACAATCACAATCATACAATCGCAATCATACAATCACAATCATACAATCGCAATCATACAATCACAATCATACAATCACAATCATACAATCGCAATCATACAATCACAATCATACAATCTCAATCATACAATCACAATCATACAATCATAATCATACAATTACAATCATACATCACAATCATACAATCACAATCATACAATCGCAATCATACAATCACAATCATACCATCACAATCATTCAATCACAATCATACAATCATAATCATACAATTACAATCATACATCACAATCATACAATCACAATCATACAATCGCAATCATACAATTACAATATCCCAAATACAATCTCCCAAATACAATCATACAATCACAATCATACATACACAATCATACAATCACAATCATACAATCGCAATCATACAATCGCAATCATACAATTACAATATCCCAAATACAATCTCCCAAATACAATCATACAATCACAATCATACAATCACAATCATACAATCGCAATCATACAATTACAATATCCCAAATTCAATCTCCCAAATACAATCATACAATCACAATCACACAATCACAATCATACAACCATAATCATACAATTACAATCATACATCACAATCATACAATCACAATCATACTATCACAATCATACAATCACGATCATACAGTCACAATCATACAATCACAATCATACGATCACAATCATACAATCATAATCATACAATCACAATCATACAATCACAATCATACAATCACAATCATACAATCACGATCATACAATCGCAAGCATACAATCACAATCATACAATCTCAATCATACAATCTCAATCATACAATCACAATCATACAATCATAATAATACAATTACAATCATACATCACAATCATACAATCACAATCATACAATCGCAATCATACAATCACAATCATACAATCACAATCATACAATCACAATCATACAATCACAATCATACTATCGCTATCATACAATCACAATCATACAATCACAATCATACAATCACAATCATACAATTACAATCATACAATCACAATCATACAATCACAATCATACTTTCACAATCATACAATCACAATCATACAATCACAATCATACAATCACAGTCATACAATCACAGTCATACAATCACAATCGTACTATCAAAATCATACAATCACAATCATACAATCACAATGGTACATTCACAATCATACAATCACAATCATACAATCACAATCATACAATCACAATCATACAATCGCAATCATACAATTACAATGTCCCAAATACAATCTCCCAAATACAATCATACAATCACAATCACACAATCACAATCATACAATCATAATCATACAATTACAATCATACATCACAATCATACAATCACAATCATACTATCACAATCATACAATCACAATCATACAATCACAATCATACAATCACAATCATACAATCATAATCATACAATCACAATCATACAATCACGATCATACAATCACGATCATACAATCACGATCATACAATCGCAAGCATACAATCACAATCATACAATCTCAATCATACAATCTCAATCATACAATCACAATCATACAATCACAATCATACAATCACAATCATACAATCACATTCATACAATCGCAAGCATACAATCACAATCATACAATCACAATCATACAATCACAATCATACAATCACATTCATACAATCGCAAGCATACAATAACAATCATACAATCTCAATCATACAATCACAATCATACAATCATAATCATGCAATTACAATCATACATCACAATCATACAATCACAATCATACAATCGCAATCATACAATTACAATATCCCAAATACAATCTCCCAATTACAATCATACAATCACAATCATACAATCACAATCATACAATCACAATCATACAATCGCAATCATACATTCAAAATCATGCAATCACAATCATACAATCACAATCGTGCAATCACAATCATACAATCATAATCATGCAATCACAATCATACAATCGCAATCGTACAATCACAATCGTACAATCACAATCGCACAACCACAATCATACAATCACAATCATACAATCACAATCATACAATCACAATCATACAATCGCAATCATACAATCATAATCATACAATTACAATCATACATCACAATCATACAATCACAATCATACAATCGCAATCATACAATCACAATCATACAATCTCAATCATACAATCACAATCATACAATCATAATCATACAATTACAATCATACATCACAATCATACAATCACAATCATACAATCGCAATCATACAATCACAATCATACCATCACAATCATTCAATCACAATCATACAATCATAATCATACAATTACAATCATACATCACAATCATACAATCACAATCATACAATCGCAATCATACAATTACAATATCCCAAATACAATCTCCCAAATACAATCATACAATCACAATCATACATACACAATCATACAATCACAATCATACAATCGCAATCATACAATCGCAATCATACAATTACAATATCCCAAATACAATCTCCCAAATACAATCATACAATCACAATCATACAATCACAATCATACAATCGCAATCATACAATTACAATATCCCAAATTCAATCTCCCAAATACAATCATACAATCACAATCACACAATCACAATCATACAACCATAATCATACAATTACAATCATACATCACAATCATACAATCACAATCATACTATCACAATCATACAATCACGATCATACAGTCACAATCATACAATCACAATCATACAATCACAATCATACAATCATAATCATACAATCACAATCATACAATCACAATCATACAATCACAATCATACAATCACGATCATACAATCGCAAGCATACAATCACAATCATACAATCTCAATCATACAATCTCAATCATACAATCACAATCATACAATCATAATAATACAATTACAATCATACATCACAATCATACAATCACAATCATACAATCGCAATCATACAATCACAATCGTACTATCAAAATCATACAATCACAATCATACAATCACAATGGTACATTCACAATCATACAATCACAATCATACAATCACAGTCATACAATCACAATCGTACTATCAAAATCATACAATCACAATCATACAATCACAATGGTACATTCACAATCATACAATCACAATCATACAATCACAATCATACAATCACAATCATACAATCGCAATCATACAATTACAATGTCCCAAATACAATCTCCCAAATACAATCATACAATCACAATCACACAATCACAATCATACAATCATAATCATACAATTACAATCATACATCACAATCATACAATCACAATCATACTATCACAATCATACAATCACAATCATACAATCACAATCATACAATCACAATCATACAATCATAATCATACAATCACAATCATACAATCACGATCATACAATCACGATCATACAATCACGATCATACAATCGCAAGCATACAATCACAATCATACAATCTCAATCATACAATCTCAATCATACAATCACAATCATACAATCACAATCATACAATCACAATCATACAATCACATTCATACAATCGCAAGCATACAATCACAATCATACAATCACAATCATACAATCACAATCATACAATCACATTCATACAATCGCAAGCATACAATAACAATCATACAATCTCAATCATACAATCACAATCATACAATCATAATCATGCAATTACAATCATACATCACAATCATACAATCACAATCATACAATCGCAATCATACAATTACAATATCCCAAATACAATCTCCCAATTACAATCATACAATCACAATCATACAATCACAATCATACAATCACAATCATACAATCGCAATCATACATTCAAAATCATGCAATCACAATCATACAATCACAATCGTGCAATCACAATCATACAATCATAATCATGCAATCACAATCATACAATCGCAATCGTACAATCACAATCGTACAATCACAATCGCACAACCACAATCATACAATCACAATCATACAATCACAATCATACAATCACAATCATACAATCGCAATCATACAATCATAATCATACAATTACAATCATACATCACAATCATACAATCACAATCATACAATCGCAATCATACAATCACAATCATACAATCTCAATCATACAATCACAATCATACAATCATAATCATACAATTACAATCATACATCACAATCATACAATCACAATCATACAATCGCAATCATACAATCACAATCATACCATCACAATCATTCAATCACAATCATACAATCATAATCATACAATTACAATCATACATCACAATCATACAATCACAATCATACAATCGCAATCATACAATTACAATATCCCAAATACAATCTCCCAAATACAATCATACAATCACAATCATACATACACAATCATACAATCACAATCATACAATCGCAATCATACAATCGCAATCATACAATTACAATATCCCAAATACAATCTCCCAAATACAATCATACAATCACAATCATACAATCACAATCATACAATCGCAATCATACAATTACAATATCCCAAATTCAATCTCCCAAATACAATCATACAATCACAATCACACAATCACAATCATACAACCATAATCATACAATTACAATCATACATCACAATCATACAATCACAATCATACTATCACAATCATACAATCACGATCATACAGTCACAATCATACAATCACAATCATACAATCACAATCATACAATCATAATCATACAATCACAATCATACAATCACAATCATACAATCACAATCATACAATCACGATCATACAATCGCAAGCATACAATCACAATCATACAATCTCAATCATACAATCTCAATCATACAATCACAATCATACAATCATAATAATACAATTACAATCATACATCACAATCATACAATCACAATCATACAATCGCAATCATACAATCACAATCATACAATCGCAATCATACAATTTCAATCTCCCAAATACAATCTCCCAAATACAATCTCCCAAATACAATCTCCCAAATACAATCATACAATCACAATCATACAATCACAATCATACAATCACAATCATACAATCACAATCATACAATCACAATCATACAAACACAATCATACAATCACAATCATACAATCACAATCATACAATCACAATCATACAATCGCAATCATACAATTTCAATCTCCCAAATACAATCTCCCAAATACAATCTCCCAAATACAATCTCCCAAATACAATCATACAACCACAATCAGACAATCACAATCATACAATCACAATCATACAATCACAATTATGCAATCACAATCATACAATCGCATTCATACAATCGCAATCATACAATCACAATCATATAATCACAATCATACAATCACAATCATACAATCACAATCATAAAATCACAAAAATACAAACTTAATCATACAATCACAATCGTACAATCGCAATCATACAATCACAATCATACAATCACAATCATACAATCATAATCATACAATTACAATCATACATCACAATCATACAATCACAATCATACAATCGCAATCATACAATCACAATCATACAATCGCAATCATACAATTACAATCTACCAAATACAATCTCCCAAATACAATCTCCCAAATACAATCTCCCAAATGCAATCATACAATCACAATCATACAATCACAATCATACAATCACAATCATACAATCACAATCATACAATCACAATCATACTATCGCTATCATACAATCACAATCATACAATCACAATCGTACAATCACAATCATACAATTACAATCATACAATCACAATCATACAATCACAATCATACTTTCACAATCATACAATCACAATCATACAATCACAATCATACAATCACAGTCATACAATCACAGTCATACAATCACAATCGTACTATCAAAATCATACAATCACAATCATACAATCACAATGGTACATTCACAATCATACAATCACAATCATACAATCACAATCATACAATCACAATCATACAATCGCAATCATACAATTACAATATCCCAAATACAATCTCCCAAATACAATCATACAATCACAATCACACAATCACAATCATACAATCATAATCATACAATTACAATCATACATCACAATCATACAATCACAATCATACTATCACAATCATACAATCACAATCATACAATCACAATCATACAATCACAATCATACAATCATAATCATACAATCACAATCATACAATCACAATCATACAATCACGATCATACAATCACGATCATACAATCGCAAGCATACAATCACAATCATACAATCTCAATCATACAATCTCAATCATACAATCACAATCATACAATCACAATCATACAATCACAATCATACAATCACAATCATACAATCACATTCATACAATCGCAAGCATACAATCACAATCATACAATCACAATCATACAATCACAATCATACAATCACATTCATACAATCGCAAGCATACAATAACAATCATACAATCTCAATCATACAATCACAATCATACAATCATAATCATGCAATTACAATCATACATCACAATCATACAATCACAATCATACAATCGCAATCATACAATTACAATATCCCAAATACAATCTCCCAATTACAATCATACAATCACAATCATACAATCACAATCATACAATCGCAATCATACATTCAAAATCATGCAATCACAATCATACAATCACAATCGTGCAATCACAATCATACAATCATAATCATGCAATCACAATCATACAATCACAATCGTACAATCACAATCGTACAATCACAATCGCACAACCACAATCATACAATCATAATCATACCATCACAATCATACTTTCACAATCATACAATCACAATCATACAATCACAATCATACAATCACAATCATACAATCACAATCATACAATCACAATCATACAATCACAATCATACAATCGCAATCATACAATCGCAATCATACAATCGCAATCATACAATCACAATCATACAATCTCAATCATACAATCACAATCATACAACCACAATCAGACAATCACAATCATACAGTCACAATCATACAATCACAATTATGCAATCACAATCATACAATCACAATCATACGATCGCAATCATACAATCACTATCATACCATCACAATCATACAATCACAATCATACAATCATAATCATACAATTACAATCATACATCACAATCATACAATCACAATCATACACTCGCAATCATACAATTACAATATCCCAAATACAATCTCCCAAATACAATCATACAATCACAATCACACAATCACAATCATACAATCATAATCATACAATTACAATCATACATCACAATCATACAATCACAATCATACTATCACAATCATACAATCACAATCATACAATCACAATCATAAAATCACAAAAATACAAACTTAATCATACAATCACAATCATACAATCGCAATCATACAATCACAATCATACAATCGCAATCATACAATTACAATATCCCAAATACAATCTCCCAAATACAATCATACAATCACAATCACACAATCACAATCATACAATCATAATCATACAATTACAATCATACATCACAATCATACAATCACAATCATACTATCACAATCATACAATCGCAATCATACAATCACAATCATACAATCACAATCATACAATCACAATCATACAATCACAATCATACAATCACAATCATAAAATCACAAAAATACAAACTTAATCATACAATCACAATCATACAATCGCAATCATAAAATCACAAAAATACAAACTTAATCATACAATCACAATCATACAATCGCAATCATACAATCACAATCATACAATCACAATCATAAAATCACAAAAATACAAACTTAATCATACAATCACAATCATACAATCGCAATCATACAATCACAATCATACAATCATAATCATACAATCACAATCATACGATCGCAATCATACAATCACTATCATACCATCACAATCATACAATCACAATCATACAATCATAATCATACAATTACTATCATACATCACAATCATACAATCACAATCATACACTCGCAATCATACAATTACAATATCCCAAATACAATCTCCCAAATACAATCATACAATCACAATCACACAATCACAGTCATACAATCACAGTCATACAATCACAATCGTACTATCAAAATCACACAATCACAATCATACAATCACAATGGTACATTCACAATCATACAATCACAATCATACAATCACAATCATACAATCACAATCATACAATCGCAATCATACAATTACAATATCCCAAATACAATCTCCCAAATACAATCATACAATCACAATCACACAATCACAATCATACAATCATAATCATACAATTACAATCATACATCACAATCATACAATCACAATCATACTATCACAATCATACAATCGCAATCATACAATCACAATCATACAATCACAATCATACAATCACAATCATACAATCACAATCATACAATCACAATCATAAAATCACAAAAGTACAAACTTAATCATACAATCACAATCATACAATCGCAATCATACAATCACAATCATACAATCATAATCATACAATCACAATCATACGATCGCAATCATACAATCACTATCATACCATCACAATCATACAATCACAATCATACAATCATAATCATACAATTACAATCATACATCACAATCATACAATCACAATCATACACTCGCAATCATACAATTACAATATCCCAAATACAATCTCCCAAATACAATCATACAATCACAATCATACAATCACAATCATACAATCACAATCATTCAATCGCAATCATACAATTACAATATCCCAAATACAATCTCCCAAATACAATCATACAATCACAATCACACAATCACAATCATACAATCATAATCATACAATTACAATCATACATCACAATCATACAATCACAATCATACTATCACAATCATACAATCACAATCATACAATCACAATCATAAAATCACAAAAATACAAACTTAATCATACAATCACAATCATACAATCGCAATCATACAATCACAATCATACAATCGCAATCATACAATCACAATCATACAATCTCAATCATACAATTACAATCATAGAATCATAATCATACAATTACAATCATACATCACAATCATACAATCACAATCATACAATCGCAATCATACAATCACAATCATACAATCGCAATCATACAATCACAATCATACAATCACAATCATACAATCGCAATCATACAATCACAATCATACAATCTCAATCATACAATCACAATCATACAATCATAATCATACAATTACAATCATACATCACAATCATACAATCACAATCATACAATCGCAATCATACAATCACAATCATACCATCACAATCATTCAATCACAATCATACAATCATAATCATACAATTACAATCATACATCACAATCATACAATCACAATCATACAATCGCAATCATACAATTACAATATCCCAAATACAATCTCCCAAATACAATCATACAATCACAATCATACATACACAATCATACAATCACAATCATACAATCGCAATCATACAATCGCAATCATACAATTACAATATCCCAAATACAATCTCCCAAATACAATCATACAATCACAATCATACAATCACAATCATACAATCGCAATCATACAATTACAATATCCCAAATTCAATCTCCCAAATACAATCATACAATCACAATCACACAATCACAATCATACAACCATAATCATACAATTACAATCATACATCACAATCATACAATCACAATCATACTATCACAATCATACAATCACGATCATACAGTCACAATCATACAATCACAATCATACAATCACAATCATACAATCATAATCATACAATCACAATCATACAATCACAATCATACAATCACAATCATACAATCACGATCATACAATCGCAAGCATACAATCACAATCATACAATCTCAATCATACAATCTCAATCATACAATCACAATCATACAATCATAATAATACAATTACAATCATACATCACAATCATACAATCACAATCATACAATCGCAATCATACAATCACAATCATACAATCGCAATCATACAATTTCAATCTCCCAAATACAATCTCCCAAATACAATCTCCCAAATACAATCTCCCAAATACAATCTCCCAAATACAATCATACAATCACAATCATACAATCACAATCATACAATCACAATCATACAATCACAATCATACAATCACAATCATACAAACACAATCATACAATCACAATCATACAATCACAATCATACAATCACAATCATACAATCACAATCATACTTTCACAATCATACAATCACAAGCATACAATCATAATCATACAATCACAGTCATACAATCACAGTCATACAATCACAATCGTACTATCAAAATCATACAATCACAATCATACAATCACAATCGTACATTCACAATCATACAATCACAATCATACAATCACAATCATACAATCACAATCATACAATCACAATCATACTATCACAATCATACAATCACAATCATACAATCACAATCATACAATCACAATCATACAATCACAATCATACATTCAAAATCATGCAATCACAATCATACAATCACAATCATGCAATCACAATCATACAATCATAATCATGCAATCACAATCATACAATCACAATCGTACAATCACAATCGTACAATCACAATCGCACAACCACAATCATACAATCATAATCATACAATCACAATCATACTTTCACAATCATACAATCACAATCATACAATCACAATCATACAATCACAATCATACAATCACAATCATACAATCACAATCATACAATTACAATCATACAATCGCAATCATACAATCGCAATCATACAATCGCAATCATACAATCACAATCATACAATCTCAATCATACAATCACAATCATACAACCACAATCAGACAATCACAATCATACAATCACAATCATACAATCACAATTATGCAATCACAATCATACAATCGCATTCATACAATCGCAATCATACAATCACAATCATATAATCACAATCATACAATCACAATCATACAATCACAATCATAAAATCACAAAAATACAAACTTAATCATACAATCACAATCGTACAATCGCAATCATACAATCACAATCATACAATCATAATCATACAATCACAATCATACGATAGCAATCATACAATCACAATCATACCATCACAATCATACAATCACAATCATACAATCATAATCATACAATTACAATCATACATCACAATCATACAATCACAATCATACAATCGCAATCATACAATTACAATATCCCAAATACAATCTCCCAAATACAATCATACAATCACAATCATACATACACAATCATACAATCACAATCATACAATCGCAATCATACAATCGCAATCATACAATTACAATATCCCAAATACAATCTCCCAAATACAATCATACAATCACAATCATACAATCACAATCATACAATCACAATCATACAATCGCAATCATACAATTACAATATCCCAAATACAATCTCCCAAATACAATCATACAATCACAATCACACAATCACAATCATGCAATCATAATCATACAATTACAATCATACATCACAATCATACAATCACAATCATACAATCGCAATCATACAATCACAATCATACAATCGCAATCATACAATCATTATCATACAATTACGATCATACATCACAATCATACAATCACAATCATACAATCGCAATCATACAATTACAATATCCCAAATACAATCTCCCAAATACAATCATACAATCACAATCATACATACACAATCATACAATCACAATCATACAATCGCAATCATACAATCGCAATCATACAATTACAATATCCCAAATACAATCTCCCAAATACAATCATACAATCACAATCATACAATCACAATCATACAATCACAATCATACAATCGCAATCATACAATTACAATATCCCAAATACAATCTCCCAAATACAATCATACAATCACAATCACACAATCACAATCATACAATCATAATCATACAATTACAATCATACATCACAATCATACAATCACAATCATACTATCACAATCATACAATCACAATCATACAGTCACAATCATACAATCACAATCATACAATCACAATCATACAATCATAATCATACAATCACAATCATACAATCACAATCATACAATCACAATCATACAATCACGATCATACAATCGCAAGCATACAATCACAATCATACAATCTCAATCATACAATCTCAATCATACAATCACAATCATACAATCATAATAATACAATTACAATCATTCATCACAATCATACAATCACAATCATACAATCGCAATCATACAATCACAATCATACAATCGCAATCATACAATCACAATCATACTATAGCAATCATACAATCACAATCATACAATCACAATCGTACAATCACAATCATACAATCGCAATCATACAATCGCAATCATACAATCGCAATCATACAATCACAATCATACAATCTCAATCATACAATCACAATCATACATTCAAAATCATGCAATCACAATCATACAATCACAATCATGCAATCACAATCATACAATCATAATCATGCAATCACAATCATACAATCACAATCGTACAATCACAATCGTACAATCACAATCGCACAACCACAATCATACAATCATAATCATACAATCACAATCATACTTTCACAATCATACAATCACAATCATACAATCACAATCATACAATCACAATCATACAATCACAATCATACAATCGCAATCATACAATTACAATATCCCAAATACAATCTCCCAAATACAATCATACAATCACAATCACACAATCACAATCATACAATCATAATCATACAATTACAATCATACATCACAATCATACAATCACAATCATACTATCACAATCATACAATCACAATCATACAGTCACAATCATACAATCACAATCATACAATCACAATCATACAATCATAATCATACAATCACAATCATACAATCACAATCATACAATCACAATCATACAATCACGATCATACAATCGCAAGCATACAATCACAATCATACAATCTCAATCATACAATCTCAATCATACAATCTCAATCATACAATCTCAATCATACAATCACAATCATACAATCATAATAATACAATTACAATCATTCATCACAATCATACAATCACAATCATACAATCGCAATCATACAATCACAATCATACAATCGCAATCATACAATCACAATCATACTATAGCAATCATACAATCACAATCATACAATCACAATCGTACAATCACAATCATACAATCGCAATCATACAATCGCAATCATACAATCGCAATCATACAATCACAATCATACAATCTCAATCATACAATCACAATCATACATTCAAAATCATGCAATCACAATCATACAATCACAATCATGCAATCACAATCATACAATCATAATCATGCAATCACAATCATACAATCACAATCGTACAATCACAATCGTACAATCACAATCGCACAACCACAATCATACAATCATAATCATACAATCACAATCATACTTTCACAATCATACAATCACAATCATACAATCACAATCATACAATCACAATCATACAATCACAATCATACAATCACAATCATACAATCATAATCATACAATTACGATCATACATCACAATCATACAATCACAATCATACAATCGCAATCATACAATTACAATATCCCAAATACAATCTCCCAAATACAATCATACAATCACAATCATACATACACAATCATACAATCACAATCATACAATCGCAATCATACAATCGCAATCATACAATTACAATATCCCAAATACAATCTCCCAAATACAATCATACAATCACAATCATACAATCACAATCATACAATCACAATCATACAATCGCAATCATACAATTACAATATCCCAAATACAATCTCCCAAATACAATCATACAATCACAATCACACAATCACAATCATACAATCATAATCATACAATTACAATCATACATCACAATCATACAATCACAATCATACAATCGCAATCATACAATCACAATCATACAATCGCAATCATACAATTACAATCTACCAAATACAATCTCCCAAATACAATCTCCCAAATACAATCTCCCAAATGCAATCATACAATCACAATCATACAATCACAATCATACAATCACAATCATACAATCACAATCATACTATCGCTATCATACAATCACAATCATACAATCACAATCATACAATCACAATCATACAATCACAATCATACTTTCACAATCATACAATCACAATCATACAATCACAATCATACAATCACAATCATACAATCACAATCATACAATTACAATCATACAATCACAATCATACAATCACAATCATACTTTCACAATCATACAATCACAATCATACAATCACAATCATACAATCACAGTCATACAATCACAGTCATACAATCACAATCGTACTATCAAAATCATACAATCACAATCATACAATCACAATCGTACATTCACAATCATACAATCACAATCATACAATCACAATCATACAATCACAATCATACAATCGCAATCATACAATTACAATATCCCAAATACAATCTCCCAAATACAATCATACAATCACAATCACACAATCACAATCATACAATCATAATCATACAATTACAATCATACATCACAATCATACAATCACAATCATACAATCGCAATCATACAATCACAATCATACAATCGCAATCATACAATTACAATCTACCAAATACAATCTCCCAAATACAATCTCCCAAATACAATCTCCCAAATGCAATCATACAATCACAATCATACAATCACAATCATACAATCACAATCATACAATCACAATCATACAATCACAATCATACTATCGCTATCATACAATCACAATCATACAATCACAATCGTACAATCACAATCATACAATTACAATCATACAATCACAATCATACAATCACAATCATACTTTCACAATCATACAATCACAATCATACAATCACAATCATACAATCACAGTCATACAATCACAGTCATACAATCACAATCGTACTATCAAAATCATACAATCACAATCATACAATCACAATGGTACATTCACAATCATACAATCACAATCATACAATCACAATCATACAATCGCAATCATACAATTACAATATCCCAAATACAATCTCCCAAATACAATCATACAATCACAATCACACAATCACAATCATACAATCATAATCATACAATTACAATCATACATCACAATCATACAATCACAATCATACTATCACAATCATACAATCACAATCATACAATCACAATCATACAATCACAATCATACAATCATAATCATACAATCACAATCATACAATCACAATCATACAATCACGATCATACAATCACGATCATACAATCGCAAGCATACAATCACAATCATACAATCTCAATCATACAATCTCAATCATACAATCACAATCATACAATCACAATCATACAATCACATTCATACAATCGCAAGCATACAAACACAATCATACAATCACAATCATACAATCACAATCATACAATCACATTCATACAATCGCAAGCATACAATAACAATCATACAATCTCAATCATACAATCACAATCATACAATCATAATCATGCAATTACAATCATACATCACAATCATACAATCACAATCATACAATCGCAATCATACAATTACAATATCCCAAATACAATCTCCCAATTACAATCATACAATCACAATCATACAATCACAATCATACAATCGCAATCATACATTCAAAATCATGCAATCACAATCATACAATCACAATCGTGCAATCACAATCATACAATCATAATCATGCAATCACAATCATACAATCACAATCGTACAATCACAATCGTACAATCACAATCGCACAACCACAATCATACAATCATAATCATACCATCACAATCATACTTTCACAATCATACAATCACAATCATACAATCACAATCATACAATCACAATCATACAATCACAATCATACAATCACAATCATACAATCACAATCATACAATCGCAATCATACAATCGCAATCATACAATCGCAATCATACAATCACAATCATACAATCTCAATCATACAATCACAATCATACAACCACAATCAGACAATCACAATCATACAGTCACAATCATACAATCACAATTATGCAATCACAATCATACAATCACAATCATACGATCGCAATCATACAATCACTATCATACCATCACAATCATACAATCACAATCATACAATCATAATCATACAATTACAATCATACATCACAATCATACAATCACAATCATACACTCGCAATCATACAATTACAATATCCCAAATACAATCTCCCAAATACAATCATACAATCACAATCACACAATCACAATCATACAATCATAATCATACAATTACAATCATACATCACAATCATACAATCACAATCATACTATCACAATCATACAATCACAATCATACAATCACAATCATAAAATCACAAAAATACAAACTTAATCATACAATCACAATCATACAATCGCAATCATACAATCACAATCATACAATCGCAATCATACAATTACAATATCCCAAATACAATCTCCCAAATACAATCATACAATCACAATCACACAATCACAATCATACAATCATAATCATACAATTACAATCATACATCACAATCATACAATCACAATCATACTATCACAATCATACAATCGCAATCATACAATCACAATCATACAATCACAATCATACAATCACAATCATACAATCACAATCATACAATCACAATCATAAAATCACAAAAATACAAACTTAATCATACAATCACAATCATACAATCGCAATCATAAAATCACAAAAATACAAACTTAATCATACAATCACAATCATACAATCGCAATCATACAATCACAATCATACAATCACAATCATAAAATCACAAAAATACAAACTTAATCATACAATCACAATCATACAATCGCAATCATACAATCACAATCATACAATCATAATCATACAATCACAATCATACGATCGCAATCATACAATCACTATCATACCATCACAATCATACAATCACAATCATACAATCATAATCATACAATTACAATCATACATCACAATCATACAATCACAATCATACACTCGCAATCATACAATTACAATATCCCAAATACAATCTCCCAAATACAATCATACAATCACAATCACACAATCACAGTCATACAATCACAGTCATACAATCACAATCGTACTATCAAAATCATACAATCACAATCATACAATCACAATGGTACATTCACAATCATACAATCACAATCATACAATCACAATCATACAATCACAATCATACAATCGCAATCATACAATTACAATATCCCAAATACAATCTCCCAAATACAATCATACAATCACAATCACACAATCACAATCATACAATCATAATCATACAATTACAATCATACATCACAATCATACAATCACAATCATACTATCACAATCATACAATCGCAATCATACAATCACAATCATACAATCACAATCATACAATCACAATCATACAATCACAATCATACAATCACAATCATAAAATCACAAAAATACAAACTTAATCATACAATCACAATCATACAATCGCAATCATACAATCACAATCATACAATCATAATCATACAATCACAATCATACGATCGCAATCATACAATCACTATCATACCATCACAATCATACAATCACAATCATACAATCATAATCATACAATTACAATCATACATCACAATCATACAATCACAATCATACACTCGCAATCATACAATTACAATATCCCAAATACAATCTCCCAAATACAATCATACAATCACAATCATACAATCACAATCATACAATCACAATCATAAAATCACAAAAATACAAACTTAATCATACAATCACAATCATACAATCGCAATCATACAATCACAATCATACAATCGCAATCATACAATCACAATCATACAATCGCAATCATACAATCACAATCATACAATCTCAATCATACAATTACAATCATAGAATCATAATCATACAATTACAATCATACATCACAATCATACAATCACAATCATACAATCGCAATCATACAATCACAATCATACAATCGCAATCATACAATCACAATCATACAATCACAATCATACAATCGCAATCATACAATCACAATCATACAATCTCAATCATACAATCACAATCATACAATCATAATCATAC
Source organism: Megachile rotundata (assembly GCF_050947335.1). Taxonomy (NCBI): domain Eukaryota; kingdom Metazoa; phylum Arthropoda; class Insecta; order Hymenoptera; family Megachilidae; genus Megachile; species Megachile rotundata. The sequence continues at coordinate 3,283,315 of NW_027473321.1, read as the reverse complement.
AATTACAATCATACATCACAATCATACAATCACAATCATACAATCGCAATCATACAATCACAATCATACCATCACAATCATTCAATCACAATCATACAATCATAATCATACAATTACAATCATACATCACAATCATACAATCACAATCATACAATCGCAATCATACAATTACAATATCCCAAATACAATCTCCCAAATACAATCATACAATCACAATCATACATACACAATCATACAATCACAATCATACAATCGCAATCATACAATCGCAATCATACAATTACAATATCCCAAATACAATCTCCCAAATACAATCATACAATCACAATCATACAATCACAATCATACAATCGCAATCATACAATTACAATATCCCAAATTCAATCTCCCAAATACAATCATACAATCACAATCACACAATCACAATCATACAACCATAATCATACAATTACAATCATACATCACAATCATACAATCACAATCATACTATCACAATCATACAATCACGATCATACAGTCACAATCATACAATCACAATCATACAATCACAATCATACAATCATAATCATACAATCACAATCATACAATCACAATCATACAATCACAATCATACAATCACGATCATACAATCGCAAGCATACAATCACAATCATACAATCTCAATCATACAATCTCAATCATACAATCACAATCATACAATCATAATAATACAATTACAATCATACATCACAATCATACAATCACAATCATACAATCGCAATCATACAATCACAATCATACAATCGCAATCATACAATTTCAATCTCCCAAATACAATCTCCCAAATACAATCTCCCAAATACAATCTCCCAAATACAATCTCCCAAATACAATCATACAATCACAATCATACAATCACAATCATACAATCACAATCATACAATCACAATCATACAATCACAATCATACAAACACAATCATACAATCACAATCATACAATCACAATCATACAATCACAATCATACAATCACAATCATACTTTCACAATCATACAATCACAAGCATACAATCATAATCATACAATCACAGTCATACAATCACAGTCATACAATCACAATCGTACTATCAAAATCATACAATCACAATCATACAATCACAATCGTACATTCACAATCATACAATCACAATCATACAATCACAATCATACAATCACAATCATACAATCACAATCATACTATCACAATCATACAATCACAATCATACAATCACAATCATACAATCACAATCATACAATCACAATCATACATTCAAAATCATGCAATCACAATCATACAATCACAATCATGCAATCACAATCATACAATCATAATCATGCAATCACAATCATACAATCACAATCGTACAATCACAATCGTACAATCACAATCGCACAACCACAATCATACAATCATAATCATACAATCACAATCATACTTTCACAATCATACAATCACAATCATACAATCACAATCATACAATCACAATCATACAATCACAATCATACAATCACAATCATACAATTACAATCATACAATCGCAATCATACAATCGCAATCATACAATCGCAATCATACAATCACAATCATACAATCTCAATCATACAATCACAATCATACAACCACAATCAGACAATCACAATCATACAATCACAATCATACAATCACAATTATGCAATCACAATCATACAATCGCATTCATACAATCGCAATCATACAATCACAATCATATAATCACAATCATACAATCACAATCATACAATCACAATCATAAAATCACAAAAATACAAACTTAATCATACAATCACAATCGTACAATCGCAATCATACAATCACAATCATACAATCATAATCATACAATCACAATCATACGATAGCAATCATACAATCACAATCATACCATCACAATCATACAATCACAATCATACAATCATAATCATACAATTACAATCATACATCACAATCATACAATCACAATCATACAATCGCAATCATACAATTACAATATCCCAAATACAATCTCCCAAATACAATCATACAATCACAATCATACATACACAATCATACAATCACAATCATACAATCGCAATCATACAATCGCAATCATACAATTACAATATCCCAAATACAATCTCCCAAATACAATCATACAATCACAATCATACAATCACAATCATACAATCACAATCATACAATCACAATCATACAATCGCAATCATACAATTACAATATCCCAAATACAATCTCCCAAATACAATCATACAATCACAATCACACAATCACAATCATGCAATCATAATCATACAATTACAATCATACATCACAATCATACAATCACAATCATACAATCGCAATCATACAATCACAATCATACAATCGCAATCATACAATCATTATCATACAATTACGATCATACATCACAATCATACAATCACAATCATACAATCGCAATCATACAATTACAATATCCCAAATACAATCTCCCAAATACAATCATACAATCACAATCATACATACACAATCATACAATCACAATCATACAATCGCAATCATACAATCGCAATCATACAATTACAATATCCCAAATACAATCTCCCAAATACAATCATACAATCACAATCATACAATCACAATCATACAATCACAATCATACAATCGCAATCATACAATTACAATATCCCAAATACAATCTCCCAAATACAATCATACAATCACAATCACACAATCACAATCATACAATCATAATCATACAATTACAATCATACATCACAATCATACAATCACAATCATACTATCACAATCATACAATCACAATCATACAGTCACAATCATACAATCACAATCATACAATCACAATCATACAATCATAATCATACAATCACAATCATACAATCACAATCATACAATCACAATCATACAATCACGATCATACAATCGCAAGCATACAATCACAATCATACAATCTCAATCATACAATCTCAATCATACAATCACAATCATACAATCATAATAATACAATTACAATCATTCATCACAATCATACAATCACAATCATACAATCGCAATCATACAATCACAATCATACAATCGCAATCATACAATCACAATCATACTATAGCAATCATACAATCACAATCATACAATCACAATCGTACAATCACAATCATACAATCGCAATCATACAATCGCAATCATACAATCGCAATCATACAATCACAATCATACAATCTCAATCATACAATCACAATCATACATTCAAAATCATGCAATCACAATCATACAATCACAATCATGCAATCACAATCATACAATCATAATCATGCAATCACAATCATACAATCACAATCGTACAATCACAATCGTACAATCACAATCGCACAACCACAATCATACAATCATAATCATACAATCACAATCATACTTTCACAATCATACAATCACAATCATACAATCACAATCATACAATCACAATCATACAATCACAATCATACAATCGCAATCATACAATTACAATATCCCAAATACAATCTCCCAAATACAATCATACAATCACAATCACACAATCACAATCATACAATCATAATCATACAATTACAATCATACATCACAATCATACAATCACAATCATACTATCACAATCATACAATCACAATCATACAGTCACAATCATACAATCACAATCATACAATCACAATCATACAATCATAATCATACAATCACAATCATACAATCACAATCATACAATCACAATCATACAATCACGATCATACAATCGCAAGCATACAATCACAATCATACAATCTCAATCATACAATCTCAATCATACAATCTCAATCATACAATCTCAATCATACAATCACAATCATACAATCATAATAATACAATTACAATCATTCATCACAATCATACAATCACAATCATACAATCGCAATCATACAATCACAATCATACAATCGCAATCATACAATCACAATCATACTATAGCAATCATACAATCACAATCATACAATCACAATCGTACAATCACAATCATACAATCGCAATCATACAATCGCAATCATACAATCGCAATCATACAATCACAATCATACAATCTCAATCATACAATCACAATCATACATTCAAAATCATGCAATCACAATCATACAATCACAATCATGCAATCACAATCATACAATCATAATCATGCAATCACAATCATACAATCACAATCGTACAATCACAATCGTACAATCACAATCGCACAACCACAATCATACAATCATAATCATACAATCACAATCATACTTTCACAATCATACAATCACAATCATACAATCACAATCATACAATCACAATCATACAATCACAATCATACAATCATAATCATACAATTACGATCATACATCACAATCATACAATCACAATCATACAATCGCAATCATACAATTACAATATCCCAAATACAATCTCCCAAATACAATCATACAATCACAATCATACATACACAATCATACAATCACAATCATACAATCGCAATCATACAATCGCAATCATACAATTACAATATCCCAAATACAATCTCCCAAATACAATCATACAATCACAATCATACAATCACAATCATACAATCACAATCATACAATCGCAATCATACAATTACAATATCCCAAATACAATCTCCCAAATACAATCATACAATCACAATCACACAATCACAATCATACAATCATAATCATACAATTACAATCATACATCACAATCATACAATCACAATCATACAATCGCAATCATACAATCACAATCATACAATCGCAATCATACAATTACAATCTACCAAATACAATCTCCCAAATACAATCTCCCAAATACAATCTCCCAAATGCAATCATACAATCACAGTCATACAATCACAATCATACAATCACAATCATACAATCACAATCATACTATCGCTATCATACAATCACAATCATACAATCACAATCATACAATTACAATCATACAATCACAATCATACAATCACAATCATACTTTCACAATCATACAATCACAATCATACAATCACAATCATACAATCACAGTCATACAATCACAGTCATACAATCACAATCGTACTATCAAAATCATACAATCACAATCATACAATCACAATCGTACATTCACAATCATACAATCACAATCATACAATCACAATCATACAATCACAATCATACAATCGCAATCATACAATTACAATATCCCAAATACAATCTCCCAAATACAATCATACAATCACAATCACACAATCACAATCATACAATCATAATCATACAATTACAATCATACATCACAATCATACAATCACAATCATACAATCGCAATCATACAATCACAATCATACAATCGCAATCATACAATTACAATCTACCAAATACAATCTCCCAAATACAATCTCCCAAATACAATCTCCCAAATGCAATCATACAATCACAATCATACAATCACAATCATACAATCACAATCATACTATCGCTATCATACAATCACAATCATACAATCACAATCATACAATCACAATCATACAATCACAATCATACTTTCACAATCATACAATCACAATCATACAATCACAATCATACAATCACAATCATACAATTACAATCATACAATCACAATCATACAATCACAATCATACTTTCACAATCATACAATCACAATCATACAATCACAATCATACAATCACAGTCATACAATCACAGTCATACAATCACAATCGTACTATCAAAATCATACAATCACAATCATACAATCACAATCGTACATTCACAATCATACAATCACAATCATACAATCACAATCATACAATCACAATCATACAATCACAATCATACTATCACAATCATACAATCACAATCATACAATCACAATCATACAATCACAATCATACAATCACAATCATACAATCACAATCATACAATCACAATCATACAATCACAATCATACAATCACAATCATACAATCACAATCATACATTCAAAATCATGCAATCACAATCATACAATCACAATCATGCAATCACAATCATACAATCATAATCATGCAATCACAATCATACAATCACAATCGTACAATCACAATCGTACAATCACTATCGCACAACCACAATCATACAATCATAATCATACAATCACAATCATACTTTCACCATCATACAATCACAATCATACAATCACAATCATACAATCACAGTCATACAATCACAATCATACAATCACAAAAATACAAACTTAATCATACAATCACAATCATACAATCGCAATCATACAATCACAATCATACAATCATAATCGTACAATCACAATCATACGACCGCAATCATACAATCACAATCATACCATCACAATCATACAATCACAATCATACAATCATAATCATACAATTACAATCATACAATCACGATCATACAATCGCAAGCATACAATCACAATCATACATTCTCAATCATACAATCTCAATCATACAATCACAATCATGCAATCACAATCATACAATCATAATCATGCGATCACAATCATACAATCTCAATCGTACAATCACAATCGTACAATCACAATCGCACAACCACAATCATACAATCATAATCATACAATCACAATCATACTTTCACAATCATACAATCACAATCATACAATCACAATCATACAATCGCAATCATACAATCGCAATCATACAATCACAATCATACAATCTCAATCATACAATCACAATCATACAACCACAATCAGACAATCACAATCATACAATCACAATCATACAATCACAATTATGCAATCACAATCATACATTCGCATTCATACAATCGCAATCATACAATCACAATCATAAAATCACAATCATACAATCACAATCATACAATCACAATCATAAAATCACAAAAATACAAACTTAATCATACAATCACAATCATACAATCGCAATCATACAATCACAATCATACAATCATAATCATACAATCACAATCATACGATCGCAATCATACAATCACTATCATACCATCACAATCATACATTCACAATCATACAATCATAATCATACAATTACAATCATACATCACAATCATACAATCACAATCATACAATCGCAATCATACAATTACAATATCCCAAATACAATCTCCCAAATACAATCATACAATCACAATCATACACACACAATCATACAATCACAATCATACAATCGCAATCATACAATCGCAATCATACAATTACAGTATCCCAAATACAATCTCGCAAATACAATCATACAATCACAATCATACAATCACAATCATACAATCACAATCATACAATCGCAATCATACAATTACAATATCCCAAATACAATCTCCCAAATACAATCATACAATCACAATCACACAATCATAATCATACAATCAAAATCATACAATTACAATCATACATCACAATCATACAATCACAATCATACAATCACAATCATACAATCAAAATCATGCAATCACAATCATACAATCACAATCATGCAATCACAATCATACAATCATAATCATGCAATCACAATCATACAATCACAATCGTACAATCACAATCGTACAATCACAATCGCACAACCACAATCATACAATCATAATCATACAATCACAATCATACTTTCACAATCATACAATCACAATCATACAATCACAATCATACAATCACAATCATACAATCACAATCATACAATCACAATCATACAATCACAATCATACAATCACAATCATACAATCGCAATCATACAATCGCAATCATACAATCGCAATCATACAATCACAATCATACAATCGCAATCATACAATCGCAATCATACAATTACAGTATCCCAAATACAATCTCGCAAATACAATCATACAATCACAATCATAAAATCACAATCATACAATCACAGTCATACAATCACAGTCATACAATCACAATCGTACTATCAAAATCATACAATCACAATCATACAATCACAATCGTACATTCGCAATCATACAATCACAATCATACAATCACAATCATACAATCACAATCATACAATCACAATCATACTATCACAATCATACAATCACAATCATACAATCACAATCATACAATCACAATCATACAATCAAAATCATGCAATCACAATCATACAATCACAATCATGCAATCACAATCATACAATCATAATCATGCAATCACAATCATACAATCACAATCGTACAATCACAATCGTACAATCACAATCGCACAACCACAATCATACAATCTCAATCATACAATCACAATCATACAACCACAATCAGACAATCACAATCATACAATCACAATCATACAATCACAATTATGCAATCACAATCATACAATCGCATTCATACAATCGCAATCATACAATCACAATCATACAATCACAATCATACAATCACAATCATACAATCACATTCATACAATCGCAAGCATACAATCACAATCATACAATCTCAATCATACAATCACAATCATACAATCATAATCATACAATTGCAATCATACATCACAATCATACAATCACAATCATACAATCGCAATCATACAATTACAATATCCCAAATACAATCTCCCAAATACAATCATACAATCACAATCATACAATCACAATCATACAATCACAATCATACAATCACAATCATACAATCACAATCATACAATCACAATCATACAATCACAATCATACAATCACAATCATACAATCACAATCATACAATCGCATTCATACAATCGCAATCATACAATCACAATCATACAATCGCAATCATACAATTACAATCTCCCAAATACAATCTCCCAAATACAATCACCCAAATACAATCATACAATCGCAATCATACAATCATAATCATACAATCACAATCATACAATCACAATCATACAATCACAATCATACTATCACAATCATTCAATCACAATCATACAATCACAATCATACAATCACAATCATACAATCACAATCATACAATCACAATCATACAATCACAATCATACAATCACAATCATACAATCACAATCATACAATCGCAATCATACAATCGCAATCATACAATCGCAATCATACAATCGCAATCATACAATCACAATCATACAATCGCAATCATACAATCGCAATCATACAATTACAGTATCCCAAATACAATCTCGCAAATACAATCATACAATCACAATCATAAAATCACAATCATACAATCACAGTCATACAATCACAGTCATACAATCACAATCGTACTATCAAAATCATACAATCACAAACATACAATCACAATCGTACATTCGCAATCATACAATCACAATCATACAATCACAATCATACAATCACAATCATACAATCACAATCATACTATCACAATCATACAATCACAATCATACAATCACAATCATACAATCACAATCATACAATCAAAATCATGCAATCACAATCATACAATCACAATCATGCAATCACAATCATACAATCATAATCATGCAATCACAATCATACAATCACAATCGTACAAACACAATCGTACAATCACAATCGCACAACCACAATCATACAATCTCAATCATACAATCACAATCATACAACCACAATCAGACAATCACAATCATACAATCACAATCATACAATCACAATTATGCAATCACAATCATACAATCGCATTCATACAATCGCAATCATACAATCACAATCATACAATCACAATCATACAATCACAATCATACAATCACATTCATACAATCGCAAGCATACAATCACAATCATACAATCTCAATCATACAATCACAATCATACAATCATAATCAGACAATTACAATCATACATCACAATCATACAATCACAATCATACAATCGCAATCATACAATTACAATATCCCAAATACAATCTCCCAAATACAATCATACAATCACAATCATACAATCACAATCATACAATCACAATCATACAATCACAATCATACAATCACAATCATACAATCACAATCATACTATCACAATCATTCAATCACAATCATACAATCACAATCATACAATCACAATCATACAATCACAATCATACAATCACAATCATACAATCACAATCATACAATCACAATCATACAATCACAATCATACAATCACAATCATACAATCGCAATCATACAATCGCAATCATACAATCGCAATCATACAATCACAATCATACAATCGCAATCATACAATCGCAATCATACAATTACAGTATCCCAAATACAATCTCGCAAATACAATCATACAATCACAATCATAAAATCACAATCATACAATCACAGTCATACAATCACAGTCATACAATCACAATCGTACTATCAAAATCATACAATCACAAACATACAATCACAATCGTACATTCGCAATCATACAATCACAATCATACAATCACAATCATACAATCACAATCATACAATCACAATCATACAATCACAATCATACTATCACAATCATACAATCACAATCATACAATCACAATCATACAATCACAATCATACAATCAAAATCATGCAATCACAATCATACAATCACAATCATGCAATCACAATCATACAATCATAATCATGCAATCACAATCATACAATCACAATCGTACAAACACAATCGTACAATCACAATCATACAATCACAATCATACAATCACATTCATACAATCGCAAGCATACAATCACAATCATACAATCTCAATCATACAATCACAATCATACAATCATAATCAGACAATTACAATCATACATCACAATCATACAATCACAATCATACAATCGCAATCATACAATTACAATATCCCAAATACAATCTCCCAAATACAATCATACAATCACAATCATACAATCACAATCATACAATCACAATCATACAATCACAATCATACAATCACAATCATACAATCACAATCATACAATCACAATCATACAATCACAATCATACAATCACAATCATACAATCACAATCATACAATCACAATCATACAATCGCATTCATACAATCGCAATCATACAATCACAATCATACAATCATAATCGTACAATCACAATCATACGACCGCAATCATACAATCACAATCATACCATCACAATCATACAATCACAATCATACAATCATAATCATACAATTACAATCATACAATCACGATCATACAATCGCAAGCATACAATCACAATCATACATTCTCAATCATACAATCTCAATCATACAATCACAATCATGCAATCACAATCATACAATCATAATCATGCGATCACAATCATACAATCTCAATCGTACAATCACAATCGTACAATCACGATCGCACAACCACAATCATACAATCATAATCATACAATCACAATCATACTTTCACAATCATACAATCACAATCATACAATCACAATCATACAATCGCAATCATACAATCGCAATCATACAATCACAATCATACAATCTCAATCATACAATCACAATCATACAACCACAATCAGACAATCACAATCATACAATCACAATCATACAATCACAATTATGCAATCACAATCATACAATCGCATTCATACAATCGCAATCATACAATCACAATCATAAAATCACAATCATACAATCACAATCATACAATCACAATCATAAAATCACAAAAATACAAACTTAATCATACAATCACAATCATACAATCGCAATCATACAATCACAATCATACAATCATAATCATACAATCACAATCATACGATCGCAATCATACAATCACTATCATACCATCACAATCATACATTCACAATCATACAATCATAATCATACAATTAGAATCATACATCACAATCATACAATCACAATCATACAATCGCAATCATACAATTACAATATCCCAAATACAATCTCCCAAATACAATCATACAATCACAATCATACACACACAATCATACAATCACAATCATACAATCGCAATCATACAATCGCAATCATACAATTACAGTATCCCAAATACAATCTCGCAAATACAATCATACAATCACAATCATACAATCACAATCATACAATCACAATCATACAATCGCAATCATACAATTACAATATCCCAAATACAATCTCCCAAATACAATCATACAATCACAATCACACAATCATAATCATACAATCAAAATCATACAATTACAATCATACATCACAATCATACAATCACAATCATACAATCACAATCATACAATCAAAATCATGCAATCACAATCATACAATCACAATCATGCAATCACAGTCATACAATCATAATCATGCAATCACAATCATACAATCACAATCGTACAATCACAATCGTACAATCACAATCGTACAATCACAATCGCACAACCACAATCATACAATCATAATCATACAATCACAATCATACTTTCACAATCATACAATCACAATCATACAATCACAATCATACAATCACAATCATACAATCACAATCATACAATCACAATCATACAATCACAATCATACAATCACAATCATACAATCGCAATCATACAATCGCAATCATACAATCGCAATCATACAATCACAATCATACAATCGCAATCATACAATCGCAATCATACAATTACAGTATCCCAAATACAATCTCGCAAATACAATCATACAATCACAATCATAAAATCACAATCATACAATCACAGTCATACAATCACAGTCATACAATCACAATCGTACTATCAAAATCATACAATCACAATCATACAATCACAATCGTACATTCGCAATCATACAATCACAATCATACAATCACAATCATACAATCACAATCATACAATCACAATCATACTATCACAATCATACAATCACAATCATACAATCACAATCATACAATCACAATCATACAATCAAAATCATGCAATCACAATCATACAATCACAATCATGCAATCACAATCATACAATCATAATCATGCAATCACAATCATACAATCACAATCGTACAATCACAATCGTACAATCACAATCGCACAACCACAATCATACAATCTCAATCATACAATCACAATCATACAACCACAATCAGACAATCACAATCATACAATCACAATCATACAATCACAATTATGCAATCACAATCATACAATCGCATTCATACAATCGCAATCATACAATCACAATCATACAATCACAATCATACAATCACAATCATACAATCACATTCATACAATCGCAAGCATACAATCACAATCATACAATCTCAATCATACAATCACAATCATACAATCATAATCATACAATTACAATCATACATCACAATCATACAATCACAATCATACAATCGCAATCATACAATTACAATATCCCAAATACAATCTCCCAAATACAATCATACAATCACAATCATACAATCACAATCATACAATCACAATCATACAATCACAATCATACAATCACAATCATACAATCACAATCATACAATCACAATCATACAATCACAATCATACAATCGCATTCATACAATCGCAATCATACAATCACAATCATACAATCGCAATCATACAATTACAATCTCCCAAATACAATCTCCCAAATACAATCACCCAAATACAATCATACAATCGCAATCATACAATCATAATCATACAATCACAATCATACAATCACAATCATACAATCACAATCATACTATCACAATCATTCAATCACAATCATACAATCACAATCATACAATCACAATCATACAATCACAATCATACAATCACAATCATACAATCACAATCATACAATCACAATCATACAATCACAATCATACAATCGCAATCATACAATCGCAATCATACAATCGCAATCATACAATCGCAATCATACAATCACAATCATACAATCGCAATCATACAATCGCAATCATACAATTACAGTATCCCAAATACAATCTCGCAAATGCAATCATACAATCACAATCATAAAATCACAATCATACAATCACAGTCATACAATCACAGTCATACAATCACAATCGTACTATCAAAATCATACAATCACAAACATACAATCACAATCGTACATTCGCAATCATACAATCACAATCATACAATCACAATCATACAATCGCAAGCATACAATCACAATCATACAATCACAATCATACAATCACAATCATACAATCACAATCATACAATCGCAATCATACAATCGCAATCATACAATCGCAATCATACAATCGCAATCATACAATCACAATCATACAATCGCAATCATACAATCGCAATCATACAATTACAGTATCCCAAATACAATCTCGCAAATGCAATCATACAATCACAATCATAAAATCACAATCATACAATCACAGTCATACAATCACAGTCATACAATCACAATCGTACTATCAAAATCATACAATCACAAACATACAATCACAATCGTACATTCGCAATCATACAATCACAATCATACAATCACAATCATACAATCACAATCATACAATCACAATCATACTATCACAATCATACAATCACAATCATACAATCACAATCATACAATCACAATCATACAATCAAAATCATGCAATCACAATCATACAATCACAATCATGCAATCACAATCATACAATCATAATCATGCAATCACAATCATACAATCACAATCGTACAAACACAATCGTACAATCACAATCGCACAACCACAATCATACAATCTCAATCATACAATCACAATCATACAACCACAATCAGACAATCACAATCATACAATCACAATCATACAATCACAATTATGCAATCACAGTCATACAATCGCATTCATACAATCGCAATCATACAATCACAATCATACAATCACAATCATACAATCACAATCATACAATCACATTCATACAATCGCAAGCATACAATCACAATCATACAATCTCAATCATACAATCACAATCATACAATCATAATCAGACAATTACAATCATACATCACAATCATACAATCACAATCATACAATCGCAATCATACAATTACAATATCCCAAATACAATCTCCCAAATACAATCATACAATCACAATCATACAATCACAATCATACAATCACAATCATACAATCACAATCATACAATCACAATCATACAATCACAATCATACTATCACAATCATTCAATCACAATCATACAATCACAATCATACAATCACAATCATACAATCACAATCATACAATCACAATCATACAATCACAATCATACAATCACAATCATACAATCACAATCATACAATCACAATCATACAATCGCAATCATACAATCGCAATCATACAATCGCAATCATACAATCACAATCATACAATCGCAATCATACAATCGCAATCATACAATTACAGTATCCCAAATACAATCTCGCAAATACAATCATACAATCACAATCATAAAATCACAATCATACAATCACAGTCATACAATCACAGTCATACAATCACAATCGTACTATCAAAATCATACAATCACAAACATACAATCACAATCGTACATTCGCAATCATACAATCACAATCATACAATCACAATCATACAATCACAATCATACAATCACAATCATACTATCACAATCATACAATCACAATCATACAATCACAATCATACAATCACAATCATACAATCAAAATCATGCAATCACAATCATACAATCACAATCATGCAATCACAATCATACAATCATAATCATGCAATCACAATCATACAATCACAATCGTACAAACACAATCGTACAATCACAATCGCACAACCACAATCATACAATCTCAATCATACAATCACAATCATACAACCACAATCAGACAATCACAATCATACAATCACAATCATACAATCACAATTATGCAATCACAATCATACAATCGCATTCATACAATCGCAACCATACAATCACAATCATACAATCACAATCATACAATCACAATCATACAATCACATTCATACAATCGCAAGCATACAATCACAATCATACAATCTCAATCATACAATCACAATCATACAATCATAATCAGACAATTACAATCATACATCACAATCATACAATCACAATCATACAATCGCAATCATACAATTACAATATCCCAAATACAATCTCCCAAATACAATCATACAATCACAATCATACAATCACAATCATACAATCACAATCATACAATCACAATCATACAATCACAATCATACAATCACAATCATACAATCACAATCATACAATCACAATCATACAATCACAATCATACAATCGCATTCATACAATCGCAATCATACAATCACAATCATACAATCGCAATCATACAATTACAATCTCCCAAATACAATCTCCCAAATACAATCACCCAAATACAATCATACAATCGCAATCATACAATCATAATCATACAATCACAATCATACAATCACAATCATACAATCACAATCATACAATCACAATCATACTATCACAATCATTCAATCACAATCATACAATCACAATCATACAATCACAATCATACAATCACAATCATACAATCACAATCATACAATCACAATCATACATTCAAAATCATGCAATCACAATCATACAATCACAATCATGCAATCACAATCATACAATCATAATCATGCAATCACAATCATACAATCACAATCGTACAATCACAATCGTACAATCACAATCGCACAACCACAATCATACAATCATAATCATACAATCACAATCATACTTTCACAATCATACAATCACAATCATACAATCACAATCATACAATCATAATCATACAATTACAATCATACATCACAATCATACAATCACAATCATACAATCGCAATCATACAATTACAATATCCCAAATACAATCTCCCAAATACAATCATACAATCACAATCATACATACACAATCATACAATCACAATCATACAATCGCAATCATACAATCGCAATCATACAATTACAATATCCCAAATACAATCTCCCAAATACAATCATACAATCACAATCATACAATCACAATCATACAATCACAATCATACAATCGCAATCATACAATTACAATATCCCAAATACAATCTCCCAAATACAATCATACAATCACAATCACACAATCACAATCATACAATCATAATCATACAATTACAATCATACATCACAATCATACAATCACAATCATACTATCACAATCGTACAACCACAATCATACAGTCACAATCATACAATCACAATCATACAATCACAATCATACAATCATAATCATACAATCACAATCATACAATCACAATCATACAATCACAATCATACAATCACGATCATACAATCGCAAGCATACAATCACAATCATACATTCTCAATCATACAATCTCAATCATACAATCACAATCATACAATCATAATAATACAATTACAATCATACATCACAATCATACAATCACAATCATACAATCGCAATCATACAATCACAATCATACAATCGCAATCATACAATTACAATCTACCAAATACAATCTCCCAAATACAATCTCCCAAATACAATCATACAATCACAATCATACAATCACAATCATACAAACACAATCATACTATCGCTATCATACAATCACAATCATACAATCACAATCATACAATCACAATCATACAATCACAATCATACTTTCACAATCATACAATCACAATCATACAATCACAATCATACAATCACAATCATACAATCACAATCATAAAATCACAATCATACAATCACAATCACAATCATACAATCACAATCATACAATGACAATCATACTATCACAATCATACTATCACAATCATACAATCACAATCATACAATCACAATCATACAATCACAATCATACAATCACAATCATACAATCACAATCATACAATCACAATCATACATTCAAAATCATGCAATCACAATCATACAATCACAATCATGCCATCACAATCATACAATCATAATCATGCAATCACAATCATACAATCACAATCGTACAATCACAATCGTACAATCACAATCGCACAACCACAATCATACAATCATAATCATACAATCACAATCATACTTTCACCATCATACAATCACAATCATACAATCACAATCATACAATCACAACCATACAATCACAAAAATACAAACTTAATCATACAATCACAACCATACAATCGCAATCATACAATCACAATCATACAATCATAATCGTACAATCACAATCATACGACCGCAATCATACAATCACAATCATACCATCACAATCATACAATCACAATCATACAATCATAATCATACAATTACAATCATAAAATCACGATCATACAATCGCAAGCATACAATCACAATCATACATTCTCAATCATACAATCTCAATCATACAATCACAATCATGCAATCACAATCATACAATCATAATCATGCAATCACAATCATACAATCACAATCGTACAATCACAATCGTACAATCACAATCGCACAACCACAATCATACAATCATAATCATACAATCACAATCATACTTTCACAATCATACAATCACAATCATACAATCACAATCATACAATCGCAATCATACAATCGCAATCATACAATCACAATCATACAATCTCAATCATACAATCACAATCATACAACCACAATCAGACAATCACAATCATACAATCACAATCATACAATCACAATTATGCAATCACAATCATACAATCGCATTCATACAATCGCAATCATACAATCACAATCATACAATCACAATCATACAATCACAATCATACAATCACAATCATACAATCACAATCATAAAATCACAAAAATACAAACTTAATCATACAATCACAATCATACAATCGCAATCATACAATCACAATCATACAATCATAATCATACAATCACAATCATACGATCGCAATCATACAATCACTATCATACCATCACAATCATACATTCACAATCATACAATCATAATCATACAATTACAATCATACATCACAATCATACAATCACAATCATACAATCGCAGTCATACAATTACAATATCCCAAATACAATCTCCCAAATACAATCATACAAACACAATCATACATACACAATCATACAATCACAATCATACAATCGCAATCATACAATCGCAATCATACAATTACAGTATCCCAAATACAATCTCGCAAATACAATCATACAATCACAATCATACAATCACAATCATACAATCACAATCATACAATCGCAATCATACAATTACAATATCCCAAATACAATCTCCCAAATACAATCATACAATCACAATCACACAATCACAATCATACAATCAAAATCATACAATTACAATCATACATCACAATCATACAATCACAATCATACTATCACAATCATACAATCACAATCATACAATCACAATCATACAATCACAATCATACAATCATAATCATACAATCACAATCATACAATCACAATCATACAATCACAATCATACAATCACAATCATACAATCACGATCATACAATCGCAAGCATACAATCACAATCATACAATCTCAATCATACAATCTCAATCATACAATCACAATCATACAATCACATTCATACAATCGCAAGCATACAATCACAATCATACAATCTCAATCATACAATCACAATCATACAATCATAATCATACAATTACAATCATACATCACAATCATACAATCACAATCATACAATCGCAATCATACAATTACAATATCCCAAATACAATCTCCCAAATACAATCATACAATCACAATCATACAATCACACTCATACAATCACAATCATGCAATCACAATCATACAATCACAATCATACAGTCACATTCATACAATCGCAAGCATACAATAACAATCATACAATCTCAATCATACAATCACAATCATACAATCATAATCATACAATTACAATCATACATCACAATCACACAATCACAATCATACAATCGCAATCATACAATTACAATATCCCAAATACAATCTCGCAATTACAATCATACAATCACAATCATACAATCACAATCATACAATCACAATCATACAATCACAATCATACAATCACAATCATACAATCACAATCATACAATAGCATTCATACAATCGCAATCATACAATCACAATCATACAATCGCAATCATACAATCACAATCATACTATCACAATCATACAATCACAATCATACAATCACAATCATACAATCACAATCATACATTCAAAGTCATGCAATCACAATCATACAATCACAATCATGCAATCACAATCATACAATCATAATCATGCAATCACAATCATACAATCACAATCGTACAATCACAATCGCACAACCACAATCAGACAATCACAATCATACAATCACAATCATACAATCACAATCATACAATCACAATCATACAATCACAAAAATACAATCATAATCATACAATCACAATCATACAATCGCAATCATACAATCACAATCATACAATCATAATCATACAATCACAATCATACGATCGCAATCATACAATCACAATCATACAATCACAATCATACAATCATAATCATACAATTACAATCATACATCACAATCATACAATCACAATCATACAATCGCAATCATACAATCACAATCATACAATCGCAATCATATAATCACAATCATACAATCGCAATCATACAATCACAATCATACAATCGCAATCATACAATTACAATCTCCCAAATACAATCTCCCAAATACAATCAAACAATCACAATCATACAAACACAATCATACAATCACAATCATACAATCACAATCATACTATCACAATCGTACAATCACAATCGTACAATCACAATCGCACAACCACAATCAGACAATCACAATCATACAATCACAATCATACAATCACAATCATACAATCACAATCATACAATCACAATCATACAATCACAATCATACAATCACAATCATACTTTCACAATCATACTATCACAATCATACAATCACAATCATACAATCACAGTCATACAATAACAATCATATAATCACAATCATACTATCACAATCATACAATCACAATCATACAATCACAATCATACAATCACAATCATAAAATCACAATCATACAATCACAATCATACAATCACAATCATACAATCACAATCAAAGAATTACAATCATACAATCACAATCATACAATCGCTAGCATACAATCACAATCATACAATCTCAATCATACAATCACAATCATACAATCACAATCATACAGTCACAATCATACAACTACAATCATACATCACAATCATGCAATCACAATCATACAATCGCAATCATAAAATCACAAAAATACAAACTTATTCATACAATCACAATCATACAATCGCAATCATACAATCACAATCATACAATCATAATCGTACAATCACAATCATACGATCGCAATCATACAATCACAATCATACCATCACAATCATACAATCACAATCATACAATCATAATCATACAATTACAATCATACATCACAATCATACAATCACAATCGTACAATCGCAATCATACAATTACAATATCCCAAATACAATCTCCCAAATACAATCATACAATCACAATCATACATACACAATCATACAATCACAATCATACAATCGCAATCATACAATCGCAATCATACAATTACAGTATCCCAAATACAATCTCGCAAATACAATCATACAATCACAATCATACAATCACAATCATACAATCACAATCATACAATCACAATCATACAATCGCAATCATACAATTACAATATCCCAAATACAATCATACAATCACAATCACGCAATCACAATCATACAATCATAATCATACAATTACAATCATACATCACAATCATACAATCACAATCATACTATCACAATCATACAATCGCAATCATACAATCACAATCATACAATCACAATCATACAATCACAATCGTACTATCAAAATCATACAATCACAATCATACAATCACAATCGTACATTCACAATCATACATTCACAATCATACAATCACAATCATACAATCGCAATCATAAAATCACAAAAATTCAAACTTAATCATACAATCACAATCATACAATCGCAATCATACAATCACAATCATACAATCATAATCGTACAATCACAATCATACGATCGCAATCATACAATCACAATCATACCATCACAATCATACAATCGCAAGCATACAATCACAATCATACAATCACAATCATATAATCACAATCATACAATCACAATCATACAATCACAATCATACAATCGCAATCATACATTCAAAATCATGCAATTACAATCATACAATCACAATCATGCAATCACAATCATACAATCAGAATCGTACAATCACAATCATTCAATAACAATCGTACAATCACAATCGTACAATCACAATCGCACAACCACAATCAGACAATCACACTCATACAATCACAATCATACAATCACAATCATACAATCACAATCATACAATCACAATCATACCATCACAATCATACTTTAACAATCATACCATCACAATCATACAATCGCAAGCATACAATCACAATCATACAATCTCAATCATACAATCACAATCATACAATCATAATCATACAATTACAGTCATACATCACAATCATACAATCACAATCATACAATCGCAATCATACAATCACAATCATACAATCGCAATCATACAAATACAATCTCCCAAATACAATCAAACAATCACAATCATACAAACACAATCATACAATCACAATCATACAATCACAATCATACAATCACAATCATACTATCACAATCGTACAATCACAATCGTACAATCACAATCGCACAACCACAATCATACAATCACAATCATACAATCACAATCATACAATCACAATCATACAATCGCAATCATACAATCGCAATCATACAATCGCAATCATACAATCGCAATCATACAATCGCAATCATACAATCACAATCATACAATCGCAATCATACAATTACAATCTCCCAAATACATTCACCCAAATACAATCATACAATCACAATCATACAATCATAATCATACAATCACAGTCATACAATCACAATCATACAATCACAATCATACAATCACAATCATACAATCGCATTCATACAATCGCAATCATACAATCACAATCATACAATCGCAATCATACAATTACAATCTCCCAAATACAATCTCCCAAATACAATCACCCAAATACAATCATACAATCGCAATCATACAATCATAATCATACAATCACAATCATACAATCACAATCATACAATCACAATCATACTATCACAATCATTCAATCACAATCATACAATCACAATCATACAATCACAATCATACAATCACAATCATACAATCACAATCATACAATCACAATCATACATTCAAAATCATGCAATCACAATCATACAATGACAATCATGCAATCACAATCATACAATCATAATCATGCAATCACAATCATACAATCACAATCGTACAATCACAATCGTACAATCACAATCGCACAACCACAATCATACAATCATAATCATACAATCACAATCATACTTTCACAATCATACAATCACAATCATACAATCACATTCATACAATCGCAAGCATACAATAACAATCATACAATCTCAATCATACAATCACAATCATACAATCATAACCATACAATTACAATCATACATCACAATCACACAATCACAATCATACAATCGCAATCATACAATTACAATATCCCAAATACAATCTCGCAATTACAATCATACAATCACAATCATACAATCACAATCATACAATCACAATCATAAAATCACAATCATACAATCACAATCATACCATCACAATCATACAATAGCATTCATACAATCGCAATCATACAATCACAATCATACAATCGCAATCATACAATCACAATCATACTATCACAATCATACAATCACAATCATACAATCACAATCATACAATCACAATCATACAATCACAATCATACATTCAAAGTCATGCAATCACAATCATACAATCACAATCATGCAATCACAATCATACAATCATAATCATGCAATCACAATCATACAATCACAATCGTACAATCACAATCGCACAACCACAATCAGACAATCACAATCATACAATCACAATCATACAATCACAATCATACAATCACAATCATACAATCACAAAAATACAATCATAATCATACAATCACAATCATACAATCGCAATCATACAATCACAATCATACAATCATAATCATACAATCACAATCATACGATCGCAATCATACAATCACAATCATACAATCACAATCATACAATCATAATCATACAATTACAATCATACATCACAATCATACAATCACAATCATACAATCGCAATCATACAATCACAATCATACAATCGCAATCATATAATCACAATCATACAATCGCAATCATACAATCACAATCATACAATCGCAATCATACAATTACAATCTCCCAAATACAATCTCCCAAATACAATCAAACAATCACAATCATACAAACACAATCATACAATCACAATCATACAATCACAATCATACTATCACAATCGTACAATCACAATCGTACAATCACAATCGCACAACCACAATCAGACAATCACAATCATACAATCACAATCATACAATCAGAATCGTACAATCACAATCATTCAATAACAATCGTACAATCACAATCGTACAATCACAATCGCACAACCACAATCAGACAATCTCACTCATACAATCACAATCATACAATCACAATCATACAATCACAATCATACAATCACAATCATACCATCACAATCATACTTTAACAATCATACCATCACAATCATACAATCGCAAGCATACAATCACAGTCATACAATCACAATCATACATACACAATCATACAATCACAATCATACAATCGCAATCATACAATCGCAATCATACAATTACAGTATCCCAAATACAATCTCGCAAATACAATCATACAATCACAATCATACAATCACAATCATACAATCACAATCATACAATGGCAATCATACAATTACAATATCCCAAATACAATCATACAATCACAATCACGCAATCACAATCATACAATCATAATCATACAATTACAATCATACATCACAATCATACAATCACAATCATACTATCACAATCATACAATCGCAATCATACAATCACAATCATACAATCACAATCATACAATCACAATCGTACTATCAAAATCATACAATCACAATCATACAATCACAATCGTACATTCACAATCATACAATCACAATCATACAATCACAATCATACAATCGCAATCATAAAATCACAAAAATTCAAACTTAATCATACAATCACAATCATACAATCGCAATCATACAATCACAATCATACAATCATAATCGTACAATCACAATCATACGATCGCAATCATACAATCACAATCATACCATCACAATCATACAATCGCAAGCATACAATCACAATCATACAATCACCATCATATAATCACAATCATACAATCACAATCATACAATCGCAATCATACAATTACAATCTCCCAAATACAATC
The DNA here is from genome assembly GCF_050947335.1 of Megachile rotundata. Taxonomy (NCBI): domain Eukaryota; kingdom Metazoa; phylum Arthropoda; class Insecta; order Hymenoptera; family Megachilidae; genus Megachile; species Megachile rotundata. The sequence goes on along the minus strand of NW_027473321.1, from coordinate 3,257,858 downwards.
ACCCAAATACAATCATACAATCACAATCATACAATCATAATCATACAATCACAATCATACAATCACAATCATACAATCACAATCATACTATCACAATCATACAATCACAATCATACAATCACAATCATACAATCACAATCATACAATCACAATCATACAATCACAATCATACAATCACATTCATACAATCGCAAGCATACAATCACAATCATACAATCTCAATCATACAATCACAATCATACAATCATAATCATACAATTACAATCATACATCACAATCATACAATCACAATCATACAATCGCAATCATACAATTACAATATCCCAAATACAATCTCCCAAATACAATCATACAATCACAATCATACAATCACAATCATACAATCACAATCATACAATCACAATCATACAATCACAATCATACAATCACAATCATACAATCGCATTCATACAATCGCAATCATACAATCACAATCATACAATCGCAATCATACAATTACAATCTCCCAAATACAATCTCCCAAATACAATCACCCAAATACAATCATACAATCATAATCATACAATCACAATCATACAATCACAATCGCACAACCACAATCAGACAATCACAATCATACAATCACAATCATACAATCACAATCATACAATCACAATCATACAATCACAATCATACAATCACAATCATACAATCACAATCATACTTTCACAATCATACTATCACAATCATACAATCACAATCATACAATCACAGTCATACAATAACAATCATATAATCACAATCATACTATCACAATCATACAATCACAATCATACAATCACAATCATACAATCACAATCATAAAATCACAATCATACAATCACAATCATACAATCACAATCATACAATCACAATCAAAGAATTACAATCATACAATCACAATCATACAATCGCTAGCATACAATCACAATCATACAATCTCAATCATACAATCACAATCATACAATCACAATCATACAGTCACAATCATACAACTACAATCATACATCACAATCATGCAATCACAATCATACAATCGCAATCATAAAATCACAAAAATACAAACTTATTCATACAATCACAATCATACAATCGCAATCATACAATCACAATCATACAATCATAATCGTACAATCACAATCATACGATCGCAATCATACAATCACAATCATACCATCACAATCATACAATCACAATCATACAATCATAATCATACAATTACAATCATACATCACAATCATACAATCACAATCGTACAATCGCAATCATACAATTACAATATCCCAAATACAATCTCCCAAATACAATCATACAATCACAATCATACATACACAATCATACAATCACAATCATACAATCGCAATCATACAATCGCAATCATACAATTACAGTATCCCAAATACAATCTCGCAAATACAATCATACAATCACAATCATACAATCACAATCATACAATCACAATCATACAATCACAATCATACAATCGCAATCATACAATTACAATATCCCAAATACAATCATACAATCACAATCACGCAATCACAATCATACAATCATAATCATACAATTACAATCATACATCACAATCATACAATCACAATCATACTATCACAATCATACAATCGCAATCATACAATCACAATCATACAATCACAATCATACAATCACAATCGTACTATCAAAATCATACAATCACAATCATACAATCACAATCGTACATTCACAATCATACATTCACAATCATACAATCACAATCATACAATCGCAATCATAAAATCACAAAAATTCAAACTTAATCATACAATCACAATCATACAATCGCAATCATACAATCACAATCATACAATCATAATCGTACAATCACAATCATACGATCGCAATCATACAATCACAATCATACCATCACAATCATACAATCGCAAGCATACAATCACAATCATACAATCACAATCATATAATCACAATCATACAATCACAATCATACAATCACAATCATACAATCGCAATCATACATTCAAAATCATGCAATTACAATCATACAATCACAATCATGCAATCACAATCATACAATCAGAATCGTACAATCACAATCATTCAATAACAATCGTACAATCACAATCGTACAATCACAATCGCACAACCACAATCAGACAATCACACTCATACAATCACAATCATACAATCACAATCATACAATCACAATCATACAATCACAATCATACCATCACAATCATACTTTAACAATCATACCATCACAATCATACAATCGCAAGCATACAATCACAATCATACAATCTCAATCATACAATCACAATCATACAATCATAATCATACAATTACAGTCATACATCACAATCATACAATCACAATCATACAATCGCAATCATACAATCACAATCATACAATCGCAATCATACAAATACAATCTCCCAAATACAATCAAACAATCACAATCATACAAACACAATCATACAATCACAATCATACAATCACAATCATACAATCACAATCATACTATCACAATCGTACAATCACAATCGTACAATCACAATCGCACAACCACAATCATACAATCACAATCATACAATCACAATCATACAATCACAATCATACAATCGCAATCATACAATCGCAATCATACAATCGCAATCATACAATCGCAATCATACAATCGCAATCATACAATCACAATCATACAATCGCAATCATACAATTACAATCTCCCAAATACAATCACCCAAATACAATCATACAATCACAATCATACAATCATAATCATACAATCACAGTCATACAATCACAATCATACAATCACAATCATACAATCACAATCATACAATCGCATTCATACAATCGCAATCATACAATCACAATCATACAATCGCAATCATACAATTACAATCTCCCAAATACAATCTCCCAAATACAATCACCCAAATACAATCATACAATCGCAATCATACAATCATAATCATACAATCACAATCATACAATCACAATCATACAATCACAATCATACTATCACAATCATTCAATCACAATCATACAATCACAATCATACAATCACAATCATACAATCACAATCATACAATCACAATCATACAATCACAATCATACATTCAAAATCATGCAATCACAATCATACAATCACAATCATGCAATCACAATCATACAATCATAATCATGCAATCACAATCATACAATCACAATCGTACAATCACAATCGTACAATCACAATCGCACAACCACAATCATACAATCATAATCATACAATCACAATCATACTTTCACAATCATACAATCACAATCATACAATCACAATCATACAATCACAATCATACAATCATAATCATACAATTACAATCATACATCACAATCATACAATCACAATCATACAATCGCAATCATACAATTACAATATCCCAAATACAATCTCCCAAATACAATCATACAATCACAATCATACAATCACACTCATACAATCAGAATCATGCAATCACAATCATACAATCACAATCATACAATCACATTCATACAATCGCAAGCATACAATAACAATCATACAATCTCAATCATACAATCACAATCATACAATCATAACCATACAATTACAATCATACATCACAATCACACAATCACAATCATACAATCGCAATCATACAATTACAATATCCCAAATACAATCTCGCAATTACAATCATACAATCACAATCATACAATCACAATCATACAATCACAATCATAAAATCACAATCATACAATCACAATCATACCATCACAATCATACAATAGCATTCATACAATCGCAATCATACAATCACAATCATACAATCGCAATCATACAATCACAATCATACTATCACAATCATACAATCACAATCATACAATCACAATCATACAATCACAATCATACATTCAAAGTCATGCAATCACAATCATACAATCACAATCATGCAATCACAATCATACAATCATAATCATGCAATCACAATCATACAATCACAATCGTACAATCACAATCGCACAACCACAATCAGACAATCACAATCATACAATCACAATCATACAATCACAATCATACAATCACAATCATACAATCACAAAAATACAATCATAATCATACAATCACAATCATACAATCGCAATCATACAATCACAATCATACAATCATAATCATACAATCACAATCATACGATCGCAATCATACAATCACAATCATACAATCACAATCATACAATCATAATCATACAATTACAATCATACATCACAATCATACAATCACAATCATACAATCGCAATCATACAATCACAATCATACAATCGCAATCATATAATCACAATCATACAATCGCAATCATACAATCACAATCATACAATCGCAATCATACAATTACAATCTCCCAAATACAATCTCCCAAATACAATCAAACAATCACAATCATACAAACACAATCATACAATCACAATCATACAATCACAATCATACTATCACAATCGTACAATCACAATCGTACAATCACAATCGCACAACCACAATCAGACAATCACAATCATACAATCACAATCATACAATCAGAATCGTACAATCACAATCATTCAATAACAATCGTACAATCACAATCGTACAATCACAATCGCACAACCACAATCAGACAATCACACTCATACAATCACAATCATACAATCACAATCATACAATCACAATCATACAATCACAATCATACCATCACAATCATACTTTAACAATCATACCATCACAATCATACAATCGCAAGCATACAATCACAGTCATACAATCACAATCATACATACACAATCATACAATCACAATCATACAATCGCAATCATACAATCGCAATCATACAATTACAGTATCCCAAATACAATCTCGCAAATACAATCATACAATCACAATCATACAATCACAATCATACAATCACAATCATACAATGGCAATCATACAATTACAATATCCCAAATACAATCATACAATCACAATCACGCAATCACAATCATACAATCATAATCATACAATTACAATCATACATCACAATCATACAATCACAATCATACTATCACAATCATACAATCGCAATCATACAATCACAATCATACAATCACAATCATACAATCACAATCGTACTATCAAAATCATACAATCACAATCATACAATCACAATCGTACATTCACAATCATACAATCACAATCATACAATCACAATCATACAATCGCAATCATAAAATCACAAAAATTCAAACTTAATCATACAATCACAATCATACAATCGCAATCATACAATCACAATCATACAATCATAATCGTACAATCACAATCATACGATCGCAATCATACAATCACAATCATACCATCACAATCATACAATCGCAAGCATACAATCACAATCATACAATCACCATCATATAATCACAATCATACAATCACAATCATACAATCGCAATCATACAATTACAATCTCCCAAATACAATCACCCAAATACAATCATACAATCACAATCATACAATCATAATCATACAATCACAATCATACAATCACAATCATACAATCACAATCATACTATCACAATCATACAATCACAATCATACAATCACAATCATACAATCACAATCATACAATCACAATCATACAATCACAATCATACAATCACATTCATACAATCGCAAGCATACAATCACAATCATACAATCTCAATCATACAATCACAATCATACAATCATAATCATACAATTACAATCATACATCACAATCATACAATCACAATCATACAATCGCAATCATACAATTACAATATCCCAAATACAATCTCCCAAATACAATCATACAATCACAAGCATACAATCACAATCATACAATCACAATCATACAATCACAATCATACAATCACAATCATACAATCACAATCATACAATCGCATTCATACAATCGCAATCATACAATCACAATCATACAATCGCAATCATACAATTACAATCTCCCAAATACAATCTCCCAAATACAATCACCCAAATACAATCATACAATCGCAATCATACAATCATAATCATACAATCACAATCATACAATCACAATCATACAATCACAATCATACTATCACAATCATACAATCACAATCATACAATCACAATCATACAATCACAATCATACAATCACAATCATACAATCACAATCATACAATCACAATCATACATCCAAAATCATGCAATCACAATCATACAATCACAATCATGCAATCACAATCATACAATCATAATCATGCAATCACAATCATACAATCACAATCGTACAATCACAATCGTACAATCACAATCGCACAACCACAATCATACAATCATAATCATACAATCACAATCATACTTTCACAATCATACAATCACAATCATACAATCACAATCATACAATCACAATCATACAATCACAATCATACAATCACAATCATACAATCACAATCATACAATCACAATCATACAATCACAATCATACAATCGCAATTATACAATCGCAATCATATAATCACAATCATACAATCACAATCATACAACCGCAATCATACAATTACAATATCCCAAATACAATCTCCCAAATACAATCATACAATCACAATCATACATACACAATCACACAATCACAATCATACAACCACAATCAGACAATCACAATCATACAATCACAATCATACAATCACAATCATACAATCACAATTATGCAATCACAATCATACAATCACAATCATACAATCACAATCATACTATCACAATCATACAATCACAATCATACAATCTCAATCACACAATCACAATCATACAACCACAATCAGACAATCACAATCATACAATCACAATCATACAATCACAATCATACAATCACAATTATGCAATCACAATCATACAACCACAATCATACGATCGCAATCATACAATCACAATCATACAATCACAATCATACAATCACAATCATACAACCGCAATCATACAATTACAATATCCCAAATACAATCTCCCAAATACAATCATACAATCACAATCATACATACACAATCATACAATCACAATCATACAATCGCAATCATACAATCGCAATCATACAATTACAATATCCCAAATACAATCATACAATCACAATCATACAATCACAATCATACAATCACAATCATACAATCACAATCATACAATCACAATCATACAATCGCAATCATACAATTACAATATCCCAAATACAATCTCCCAAATACAATCATACAATCACAATCACACAATCACAATCATACAATCATAATCATACAATTACAATCATACATCACAATCATACAATCACAATCATACTATCACAATCATACAATCACAATCATACAGTCACAATCATACAATCACAATCATACATCACAATCATACAATCACAATCATACTATCACAATCATAGAATCGCAATCATACAATCACAATCATACAATCACAATCATACAATCACAATCGTACTATCAAAATCATACAATCACAATCATACAATCACAATCGTACATTCACAATCATACAATCACAATCATACAATCACAATCATACAATCGCAATCATAAAATCACAAAAATTCAAACTTAATCATACAATCACAATCATACAATCGCAATCATACAATCACAATCATACAATCATAATCGTACAATCACAATCATACGATCGCAATCATACAATCACAATCATACCATCACAATCATACAATCGCAAGCATACAATCACAATCATACAATCACAATCATATAATCACAATCATACAATCACAATCATACAATCACAATCATACAATCGCAATCATACATTCAAAATCATGCAATTACAATCATACAATCACAATCATGCAATCACAATCATACAATCACAATCATACCATCACAATCATACTTTAACAATCATACCATCACAATCATACAATCGCAAGCATACAATCACAATCATACAATCTCAATCATACAATCACAATCATACAATCATAATCATACAATTACAGTCATACATCACAATCATACAATCACAATCATACAATCGCAATCATACAATCACAATCATACAATCGCAATCATACAAATACAATCTCCCAAATACAATCTCCCAAATACAATCTCCCAAATACAATCTCCCAAATACAATCAAACAATCACAATCATACAAACACAATCATACAATCACAATCATACAATCACAATCATACTATCACAATCGTACAATCACAATCGTACAATCACAATCGCACAACCACAATCATACAATCACAATCATACAATCACAATCATACAATCACAATCATACAATCGCAATCATACAATCGCAATCATACAATCGCAATCATACAATCGCAATCATACAATCGCAATCATACAATCACAATCATACAATCGCAATCATACAATTACAATCTCCCAAATACAATCACCCAAATACAATCATACAATCACAATCATACAATCACAATCATACAATCATAATCATACAATCACAATCATACAATCACAATCATACAATCACAATCATACTATCACAATCATACAATCACAATCATACAATCACAATCATACAATCACAATCATACAATCACAATCATACAATCACAATCATACATCCAAAATCATGCAATCACAATCATACAATCACAATCATGCAATCACAATCATACAATCATAATCATGCAATCACAATCATACAATCACAATCGTACAATCACAATCGTACAATCACAATCGCACAACCACAATCATACAATCATAATCATACAATCACAATCATACTTTCACAATCATACAATCACAATCATACAATCACAATCATACAATCACAATCATACAATCACAATCATACAATCACAATCATACAATCACAATCATACAATCGCAATCATACAATCGCAATTATACAATCGCAATCATATAATCACAATCATACAATCTCAATCACACAATCACAATCATACAACCACAATCAGACAATCACAATCATACAATCACAATCATACAATCACAATTACGCAATCACAATCATACAATCGCATTCATACAATCGCAATCATACAATCACAATCATACAATCACAATCATACAATCACAATCATAAATTCACAAAAATACAAACTTAATCATACAATCACAATCATACATCACAATCATACAATCACAATCATACAATCACAATCATACAATCACAATTATGCAATCACAATCATACAATCGCAATCATACAATCACAATCATACAATCATAATCATACAATTACAATCATACATCACAATCATACAATCACAATCATACAACCGCAATCATACAATTACAATATCCCAAATACAATCTCCCAAATACAATCATACAATCACAATCATACATACACAATCATACAATCACAATCATACAATCGCAATCATACAATCGCAATCATACAATTACAATATCCCAAATACAATCATACAATCACAATCATACAATCACAATCATACAATCACAATCATACAATCACAATCATACAATCGCAATCATACAATTACAATATCCCAAATACAATCTCCCAAATACAATCATACAATCACAATCACACAATCACAATCATACAATCATAATCATACAATTACAATCATACATCACAATCATACAATCACAATCATACTATCACAATCATACAATCACAATCATACAGTCACAATCATACAATCACAATCATACAATCACAATCATACAATCATAATCATACAATCACAATCATAAAATCACAATTATACAATCACAATCATACAATCACGATCATACAATCGCAAGCATACAATCACAGTCATACAATCTCAATCATACAATCTCAATCATACAATCACAATCATACAATCACAATCATACAATCACAATCATACAATCACAATCATACAATCACAATCATACTTTCACAATCATACAATCACAATCATACAATCACAATCATACAATCACAGTCATAGAATCACAGTCATACAATCACAATCGTACTATCAAAATCATGCAATCACAATCATACAATCACAATCGTACATTCACAATCATACAATCACAATCATACAATCACAATCATACAATCACAATCATACAATCACAATCATACAATCACAATCATACAATCACAATCATACAATCACAATCATACAATCACAATCATACAATCACAATCATACAATCACAATCATACAATCACAATCATACAATCACAATCATACAATCGCAATCATACAATCGCAATTATACAATCGCAATCATATAATCACAATCATACAATCTCAATCACACAATCACAATCATACAACCACAATCAGACAATCACAATCATACAATCACAATCATACAATCACAATTATGCAATCACAATCATACAATCGCATTCATACAATCGCAATCATACAATCACAATCATACAATCACAATCATACAATCACAATCATAAATTCACAAAAATACAAACTTAATCATACAATCACAATCATACATCACAATCATACAATCACAATCATACAATCACAATCATACAATCACAATTATGCAATCACAATCATACAATCGCAATCATACAATCACAATCATACAATCATAATCATACAATCACAATCATACGATCGCAATCATACAATCACAATCATACAATCACAATTATGCAATCACAATCATACAATCGCAATCATACAATCACAATCATACAATCATAATCATACAATCACAATCATACGATCGCAATCATACAATCACAGTCATACAATCTCAATCATACAATCTCAATCATACAATCACAATCATACGATCACAATCATACAATCGCAATCATACAATCACAATCATACAATCACAATCATACTTTCACAATCATACAATCACAATCATACAATCACAATCATACAATCACAGTCATACAATCACAGTCATACAATCACAATCGTACTATCAAAATCATGCAATCACAATCATACAATCACAATCGTACATTCACAATCATACAATCACAATCATACAATCACAATCATACAATCACAATCATACAATCACAATCATACTATCACAATCATACAATCACAATCATACAATCACAATCATACAATCACAATCATACAGTCACAATCATACATTCAAAATCATGCAATCACAATCATACAATCACAATCATGCAATCACAATCATACAATCATAATCATGCAATCACAATCATACAATCACAATCGTACAATCACAATCGTACAATCACAGTCGCACAACCACAATCATACAATCATAATCATACAATCACAATCATACTTTCACAATCATACAATCACAATCATACAATCACAATCATACAATCACAATCATACAATCACAATCATACAATCACAATCATACAATCACAATCATACAATCACAATCATACAATCACAATCATACAATCACAATCATACAATCGCAATCATACAATCGCAATCATACAATCGCAATCATACAATCACAATCATACAATCTCAATCATACAATCACAATCATACAACCACAATCAGACAATCACAATCATACAGTCACAATCATACAATCACAATTATGCAATCACAATCATACAATCGCATTCATACAATCGCAATCATACAATCACAATCATACAATCACAATCATACAATCACAATCATAAAATCACAAAAATACAAACTTAATCATACAATCACAATCATACAATCGCAATCATACAATCACAATCATACAATCATAATCGTACAATCAAAATCATACGATCGCAATCATACAATCACAATCATACCATCACAATCATACAATCACAATCATACAATCATAATCATACAATTACAATCATACATCACAATCATACAATCACAATCATACAATCGCAATCATACAATTACAATATCCCAAATACAATCTCCCAAATACAATCATACAATCACAATCATACATACACAATCATACAATCACAATCATACAATCGCAATCATACAATCGCAATCATACAATTACAGTATCCCAAATACAATCTCGCAAATACAATCATACAATCACAATCATACAATCACAATCATACAATCACAATCATACAATCGCAATCATACAATTACAATATCCCAAATACAATCTCCCAAATACAATCATACAATCACAATCACACAATCACAATCATACAATCATAATCATACAATTACAATCATACATCACAATCATACAATCACAATCATACTATCACAATCATACAATCGCAATCATACAATCACAATCATACAATCACAATCATACAATCACAATCGTACATTCACAATCATACAATCACAATCATACAATCACAATCATACAATCACAATCATACAATCACAATCATACAATCACAATCATACAATCACAATCATACAATCACAATCATACAATCACAATCATACAATCGCAATCATACAATCGCAATCATACAATCGCAATCATACAATCTCAATCATACAATCACAATCATACAACCACAATCAGACAATCACAATCATACAATCACAATCATACAATCACAATTATGCAATCACAATCATACAATCGCATTCATACAATCGCAATCATACAATCACAATCATACAATCACAATCATACAATCACAATCATTAAATCACAAAAATACAAACTTAATCATACAATCACAATCATACAATCGCAATCATACAATCACAATCATACAATCATAATCGTACAATCACAATCATACGATCGCAATCATACAATCACAATCATACCATCACAATCATACAATCACAATCATACAATCATAATCATACAATCATAATCATACAATCACAATCATACAATCACAATCATACAATCACAATCATACAATCACAATCATACAATCACAATCATACAATCACAATCATACAATCACATTCATACAATCGCAAGCATACAATCACAATCATACAATCTCAATCATACAATCACAATCATACAATCACAATCATACAATCACAATCATACAATCACAATCATACAATCACAATCATACAATCGCAATCATACAATTACAATATCCCAAATACAATCTCCCAAATACAATCATACAATCACAATCACACAATCACAATCATACAATCATAATCATACAATTACAATCATACATCACAATCATACAATCACAATCATACAATCGCAATCATACAATTACAATATCCCAAATACAATCTCCCAAATACAATCATACAATCACAATCATACATACACAATCATACAATCACAATCATACAATCGCAATCATACAATCGCAATCATACAATCGCAATCATACAATTACAGTATCCCAAATACAATCTCGCAAATACAATCATACAATCACAATCATACAATCACAATCATACAATCACAATCATACAATCACAATCATACAATCACAATCATACAATCGCAATCATACAATTACAATATCCCAAATACAATCTCCCAAATACAATCATACAATCACAATCACACAATCACAATCATACAATCACAATCATACAATCACGATCATACAATCGCAAGCATACAATCACAATCATACAATCTCAATCATACAATCTCAATCATACAATCACAATCATACAATCACAATCATACAATCACAATCATACAATCACATTCATACAATCGCAAGCATACAGTCACAATCATACAATCTCAATCATACAATCACAATCATACAATCATAATCATACAATTACAATCATACATCACAATCATACAATCACAATCATACAATCGCAATCATACAATTACAATATCCCAAATACAATCTCCCAAATACAATCATACAATCACAATCATACAATCACAATCATACAATCACAATCATACAATCACAATCATACAATCACAATCATACAATCACAATCATACAATCACAATCATACAATCACATTCATACAATCGCAAGCATACAATAACAATCATACAATCTCAGTCATACAATCACAATCATACAATCATAATCATACAATTACAATCATACATCACAATCATACAATCACAATCATACAATCACAATCATACAATCACAATCATACAATCGCAATCATTCAATCGCAATCATACAATCGCAATCATACAATCGCAATCATACAATCTCAATCATACAATCTCAATCATACAATCACAATCATACAATCACAATCATACAATCACAATCATACAATCACATTCATACAATCGCAAGCATACAATCACAATCGTACAATCTCAATCATACAATCACAATCATACAATCATAATCATACAATTACAATCATACATCACAATCATACAATCACAATCATACAATCGCAATCATACAATTACAATATCCCAAATACAATCTCCCAAATACAATCATACAATCACAATCATACAATCACAATCATACAATCACAATCATACAATCACAATCATACAATCACAATCATACAATCGCAATCATACAATCACAATCATACAATCTCAATCATACAATCACAATCATACAACCACAATCAGACAATCACAATCATACAATCACAATCATACAATCACAATCATACAATCGCAATCATACAATCACAATCATACAATCATAATCATACAATCACAATCATACGATCGCAATCATACAATCACTATCATACCATCACAATCATACAATCACAATCATACAATCATAATCATACAATTACAATCATACATCACAATCATACAATCACAATCATACAATCGCAATCATACAATTACAATATCCCAAATACAATCTCCCAAATACAATCATACAATTACAATCACACAATCACAATCATACAATCATAATCATACAATTACAATCATGCATCACAATCATACAATCACAATCATACTATCACAATCATACAATCACAATCATACAATCACAATCATACAATCACAATCATACAATCATAATCATACAATCACAATCATACAACCACAATCAGACAATCACACTCATACAATCACAATCATACAATCACAATTATGCAATCACAATCATACAATCGCATTCATACAATCGCAATCATACAATCACAATCATACAATCACAATCATACAATCACAATCATACAATCACAATCATACAATCACAATCATAAAATCACAAAAATACAAACTTAATCATACAATCACAATCATACAATCGCAATCATACAATCACAATCATGCAATCATAATCATACAATCACAATCATACGATCGCAATCATACAATCACTATCATACCATCACAATCATACAATCACAATCATACAATCATAATCATACAATTACAATCATGCATGACAATCATACAATCACAATCATACTATCACAATCATACAATCACAATCATACAATCGCAATCATACAATCACAATCATGCAATCATAATCATACAATCACAATCATACGATCGCAATCATACAATCACTATCATACCATCACAATCATACAATCACAATCATACAATCATAATCATACAATTACAATCATACATCACAATCATACAATCACAATCATACAATCACAATCATACAATCACAATCATACAATCGCAATCATACAATCGCAATCATACAATTACAGTATCCCAAATACAATCTCGCAAATACAATCATACAATCACAATCATAAAATCACAATCATACAATCATAATCATACAATTACAATCATACATCACAATCATACAATCACAATCATACTATCACAATCATACAATCACAATCATACAATCACAATCATACAATCACAATCATACAATCACGATCATACAATCGCAAGCATACAATCACAATCATACAATCTCAATCATACAATCTCAATCATACAATCACAATCATACAATCACAATCATACAATCACAATCATACAATCACAATCATACAATCACAATCATACAATCACAATCATACAATCACAATCATAAAATCACAAAAATACAAACTTAATCATACAATCACCATCATACATCACAATCATACAATCACAATCATACAATCGCAATCATACAATTACAATATCCCAAATACAATCTCCCAAATACAATCATACAATCACAATCATACAATCACAATCATACAATCACAATCATACAATCACAATCATACAATCACAATCATACAATCGCAATCATACAATCACAATCATACAATCTCAATCATACAATCACAATCATACAACCACAATCAGACAATCACAATCATACAATCACAATCATACAATCACAATCATACAATCGCAATCATACAATCACAATCATACAATCATAATCATACAATCACAATCATACGATCGCAATCATACAATCACTATCATACCATCACAATCATACAATCACAATCATACAATCATAATCATACAATTACAATCATACATCACAATCATACAATCACAATCATACAATCGCAATCATACAATTACAATATCCCAAATACAATCTCCCAAATACAATCATACAATCACAATCATACATACACAATCATACAATCACAATCATACAATCGCAATCATACAATCGCAATCATACAATTACAGTATCCCAAATACAATCTCGCAAATACAATCATACAATCACAATCATACAATCACAATCATACAATCGCAATCATACAATTACAATATCCCAAATACAATCTCCCAAATACAATCATACAATTACAATCACACAATCACAATCATACAATCATAATCATACAATTACAATCATGCATCACAATCATACAATCACAATCATACTATCACAATCATACAATCACAATCATACAATCACAATCACACAATCACAATCATACAATCATAATCATACAATCACACTCATACAATCACAATCATACAATCACAATCATACAATCACGATTATACAATCGCAAGCATACAATCACAATCATACAATTTCAATCATACAATCTCAATCATACAATCACAATCATACAATCACAATCATACAATCACAATCATACAATCACATTCATACAATCGCAAGCATACAATCACAATCGTACAATCTCAATCATACAATCACAATCATACAATCATAATCATACAATTACAATCATACATCACAATCATACAATCACAATCATACAATCGCAATCATACAATTACAATATCCCAAATACAATCTCCCAAATACAATCATACAATCACAATCATACAATCACAATCATACAATCACAATCATACAATCACAATCATACAATCACAATCATACAATCGCAATCATACAATCACAATCATACAATCTCAATCATACAATCACAATCATACAACCACAATCAGACAATCACAATCATACAATCACAATCATACAATCACAATCATACAATCGCAATCATACAATCACAATCATACAATCACAATCATACAATCACAATCATACGATCGCAATCATACAATCACTATCATACCATCACAATCATACAATCACAATCATACAATCATAATCATACAATTACAATCATACATCACAATCATACAATCACAATCATACAATCGCAATCATACAATTACAATATCCCAAATACAATCTCCCAAATACAATCATACAATCACAATCATACATACACAATCATACAATCACAATCATACAATCGCAATCATACAATCGCAATCATACAATTACAGTATCCCAAATACAATCTCGCAAATACAATCATACAATCACAATCATACAATCACAATCATACAATCACAATCATACAATCGCAATCATACAATTACAATATCCCAAATACAATCTCCCAAATACAATCATACAATTACAATCACACAATCACAATCATACAATCATAATCATACAATTACAATCATGCATCACAATCATACAATCACAATCATACTATCACAATCATACAATCACAATCATACAATCACAATCATACAATCACAATCATACAATCATAATCATACAATCACAATCATACAATCACAATCATACAATCACAATCATACAATCACAATCATACAACCACAATCAGACAATCACAATCATACAATCACAATCATACAATCACAATTATGCAATCACAATCATACAATCGCATTCATACAATCGCAATCATACAATCACAATCATACTATCACAATCATACAATCACAATCATACAATCACAATCATACAATCACAATCATACAGTCACAATCATACATTCAAAATCATGCAATCACAATCATACAATCACAATCATGCAATCACAATCATACAATCATAATCATGCAATCACAATCATACAATCACAATCGTACAATCACAATCGTACAATCACAGTCGCACAACCACAATCATACAATCATAATCATACAATCACAATCATACTTTCACAATCATACAATCACAATCATACAATCACAATCATACAATCACAATCATACAATCACAATCATACAATCACAATCATACAATCACAATCATACAATCGCAATCATACAATCGCAATCATACAATCGCAATCATACAATCACAATCATACAATCTCAATCATACAATCACAATCATACAACCACAATCAGACAATCACAATCATACAGTCACAATCATACAATCACAATTATGCAATCACAATCATACAATCGCATTCATACAATCGCAATCATACAATCACAATCATACAATCACAATCATACAATCACAATCATAAAATCACAAAAATACAAACTTAATCATACAATCACAATCATACAATCGCAATCATACAATCACAATCATACAATCATAATCGTACAATCACAATCATACGATCGCAATCATACAATCACAATCATACCATCACAATCATACAATCACAATCATACAATCATAATCATACAATTACAATCATACATCACAATCATACAATCACAATCATACAATCGCAATCATACAATTACAATATCCCAAATACAATCTCCCAAATACAATCATACAATCACAATCATACATACACAATCATACAATCACAATCATACAATCGCAATCATACAATCGCAATCATACAATTACAGTATCCCAAATACAATCTCGCAAATACAATCATACAATCACAATCATACAATCACAATCATACAATCACAATCATACAATCGCAATCATACAATTACAATATCCCAAATACAATCTCCCAAATACAATCATACAATCACAATCACACAATCACAATCATACAATCACAATCATACAATCACGATCATACAATCGCAAGCATACAATCACAATCATACAATCTCAATCATACAATCTCAATCATACAATCACAATCATACAATCACAATCATACAATCACATTCATACAATCGCAAGCATACAATCACAATCATACAATCTCAATCATACAATCACAATCATACAATCATAATCATACAATTACAATCATACATCACAATCATACAATCACAATCATACAATCGCAATCATACAATTACAATATCCCAAATACAATCTCCCAAATACAATCATACAATCACAATCATACAATCACAATCATACAATCACAATCATACAATCACAATCATACAATCACAATCATACAATCACAATCATACAATCACAATCATACAATCACATTCATACAATCGCAAGCATACAATAACAATCATACAATCTCAATCATACAATCACAATCATACAATCATAATCATACAATTACAATCATACATCACAATCATACAATCACAATCATACAATCACAATCATACAATCACAATCATACAATCGCAATCATTCAATCGCAATCATACAATCGCAATCATACAATCGCAATCATACAATCACAATCATACAATCTCAATCATACAATCACAATCATACAACCACAATCAGACAATCACACTCATACAATCACAATCATACAATCACAATTATGCAATCACAATCATACAATCGCATTCATACAATCGCAATCATACAATCACAATCATACAATCACAATCATACAATCACAATCATACAATCACAATCATACAATCACAATCATACAATCACAATCATACAATCACAATCATACAATCACAATCATAAAATCACAAAAATACAAACTTAATCATACAATCACAATCATACAATCGCAATCATACAATCACAATCATGCAATCATAATCATACAATCACAATCATACGATCGCAATCATACAATCACTATCATACCATCACAATCATACAATCACAATTATACAATCATAATCATACAATTACAATCATACATCACAATCATACAATCACAATCATACAATCACAATCATACAATCACAATCATACAATCGCAATCATACAATCGCAATCATACAATCGCAATCATACAATTACAGTATCCCAAATACAATCTCGCAAATACAATCATACAATCACAATCATAAAATCACAATCATACAATGATAATCATACAATTACAATCATACATCACAATCATACAATCACAATCATACTATCACAATCATACAATCACAATCATACAATCACAATCATACAATCACAATCATACAATCACAATCATACAATCGCAATCATACAATTACAATATCCCAAATACAATCTCCCAAATACAATCATACAATCACAATCACACAATCACAATCATACAATCATAATCATACAATTACAATCATACATCACAATCATACAATCACAATCATACTATCACAATCATACAATCACAATCATACAGTCACAATCATACAATCACAATCATACAATCACAATCATACAATCATAATCATACAATCACAATCATAAAATCACAATTATACAATCACAATCATACAATCACGATCATACAATCGCAAGCATACAATCACAGTCATACAATCTCAATCATACAATCTCAATCATACAATCACAATCATACAATCACAATCATACAATCACAATCATACAATCACAATCATACAATCACAATCATACTTTCACAATCATACAATCACAATCATACAATCACAATCATACAATCACAGTCATACAATCACAGTCATACAATCACAATCGTACTATCAAAATCATGCAATCACAATCATACAATCACAATCGTACATTCACAATCATACAATCACAATCATACAATCACAATCATACAATCACAATCATACAATCACAATCATACTATCACAATCATACAATCACAATCATACAATCACAATCATACAATCACAATCATACAGTCACAATCATACATTCAAAATCATGCAATCACAATCATACAATCACAATCATGCAATCACAATCATACAATCATAATCATGCAATCACAATCATACAATCACAATCGTACAATCACAATCGTACAATCACAGTCGCACAACCACAATCATACAATCATAATCATACAATCACAATCATACTTTCACAATCATACAATCACAATCATACAATCACAATCATACAATCACAATCATACAATCACAATCATACAATCACAATCATACAATCACAATCATACAATCACAATCATACAATCACAATCATACAATCGCAATCATACAATCGCAATCATACAATCGCAATCAT
Organism: Megachile rotundata; assembly: GCF_050947335.1. Taxonomy (NCBI): domain Eukaryota; kingdom Metazoa; phylum Arthropoda; class Insecta; order Hymenoptera; family Megachilidae; genus Megachile; species Megachile rotundata. The sequence goes on along the minus strand of NW_027473321.1, from coordinate 3,236,392 downwards.
ACAATCACAATCATACAATCTCAATCATACAATCACAATCATACAACCACAATCAGACAATCACAATCATACAGTCACAATCATACAATCACAATTATGCAATCACAATCATACAATCGCATTCATACAATCGCAATCATACAATCACAATCATACAATCACAATCATACAATCACAATCATAAAATCACAAAAATACAAACTTAATCATACAATCACAATCATACAATCGCAATCATACAATCACAATCATACAATCATAATCGTACAATCAAAATCATACGATCGCAATCATACAATCGCAATCATACAATTACAATATCCCAAATACAATCTCCCAAATACAATCATACAATCACAATCACACAATCACAATCATACAATCATAATCATACAATTACAATCATACATCACAATCATACAATCACAATCATACTATCACAATCATACAATCGCAATCATACAATCACAATCATACAATCACAATCATACAATCACAATCGTACATTCACAATCATACAATCACAATCATACAATCACAATCATACAATCACAATCATACAATCACAATCATACAATCACAATCATACAATCACAATCATACAATCACAATCATACAATCACAATCATACAATCACAATCATACAATCGCAATCATACAATCGCAATCATACAATCGCAATCATACAATCTCAATCATACAATCACAATCATACAACCACAATCAGACAATCACAATCATACAATCACAATCATACAATCACAATTATGCAATCACAATCATACAATCGCATTCATACAATCGCAATCATACAATCACAATCATACAATCACAATCATACAATCACAATCATTAAATCACAAAAATACAAACTTAATCATACAATCACAATCATACAATCGCAATCATACAATCACAATCATACAATCATAATCGTACAATCACAATCATACGATCGCAATCATACAATCACAATCATACCATCACAATCATACAATCACAATCATACAATCACAATCATACAATCGCAATCATACAATCACAATCATACAATCTCAATCATACAATCACAATCATACAACCACAATCAGACAATCACAATCATACAATCACAATCATACAATCACAATCATACAATCGCAATCATACAATTACAATATCCCAAATACAATCTCCCAAATACAATCATACAATCACAATCATACAATCACAATCATACAATCACAATCATACAATCACAATCATACAATCACAATCATACAATCACAATCATACAATCACAATCATACAATCACATTCATACAATCGCAAGCATACAATAACAATCATACAATCTCAATCATACAATCACAATCATACAATCATAATCATACAATTACAATCATACATCACAATCATACAATCACAATCATACAATCACAATCATACAATCACAATCATACAATCGCAATCATTCAATCGCAATCATACAATCGCAATCATACAATCGCAATCATACAATCTCAATCATACAATCTCAATCATACAATCACAATCATACAATCACAATCATACAATCACAATCATACAATCACATTCATACAATCGCAAGCATACAATCACAATCGTACAATCTCAATCATACAATCACAATCATACAATCATAATCATACAATTACAATCATACATCACAATCATACAATCACAATCATACAATCGCAATCATACAATTACAATATCCCAAATACAATCTCCCAAATACAATCATACAATCACAATCATACAATCACAATCATACAATCACAATCATACAATCACAATCATACAATCACAATCATACAATCGCAATCATACAATCACAATCATACAATCTCAATCATACAATCACAATCATACAACCACAATCAGACAATCACAATCATACAATCACAATCATACAATCACAATCATACAATCGCAATCATACAATCACAATCATACAATCATAATCATACAATCACAATCATACGATCGCAATCATACAATCACTATCATACCATCACAATCATACAATCACAATCATACAATCATAATCATACAATTACAATCATACATCACAATCATACAATCACAATCATACAATCGCAATCATACAATTACAATATCCCAAATACAATCTCCCAAATACAATCATACAATTACAATCACACAATCACAATCATACAATCATAATCATACAATTACAATCATGCATCACAATCATACAATCACAATCATACTATCACAATCATACAATCACAATCATACAATCACAATCATACAATCACAATCATACAATCATAATCATACAATCACAATCATACAACCACAATCAGACAATCACACTCATACAATCACAATCATACAATCACAATTATGCAATCACAATCATACAATCGCATTCATACAATCGCAATCATACAATCACAATCATACAATCACAATCATACAATCACAATCATACAATCACAATCATACAATCACAATCATAAAATCACAAAAATACAAACTTAATCATACAATCACAATCATACAATCGCAATCATACAATCACAATCATGCAATCATAATCATACAATCACAATCATACGATCGCAATCATACAATCACTATCATACCATCACAATCATACAATCACAATCATACAATCATAATCATACAATTACAATCATGCATGACAATCATACAATCACAATCATACTATCACAATCATACAATCACAATCATACAATCGCAATCATACAATCACAATCATGCAATCATAATCATACAATCACAATCATACGATCGCAATCATACAATCACTATCATACCATCACAATCATACAATCACAATCATACAATCATAATCATACAATTACAATCATACATCACAATCATACAATCACAATCATACAATCACAATCATACAATCACAATCATACAATCGCAATCATACAATCGCAATCATACAATTACAGTATCCCAAATACAATCTCGCAAATACAATCATACAATCACAATCATAAAATCACAATCATACAATCATAATCATACAATTACAATCATACATCACAATCATACAATCACAATCATACTATCACAATCATACAATCACAATCATACAATCACAATCATACAATCACAATCATACAATCACGATCATACAATCGCAAGCATACAATCACAATCATACAATCTCAATCATACAATCTCAATCATACAATCACAATCATACAATCACAATCATACAATCACAATCATACAATCACAATCATACAATCACAATCATACAATCACAATCATACAATCACAATCATACAATCACAATCATAAAATCACAAAAATACAAACTTAATCATACAATCACCATCATACATCACAATCATACAATCACAATCATACAATCGCAATCATACAATTACAATATCCCAAATACAATCTCCCAAATACAATCATACAATCACAATCATACAATCACAATCATACAATCACAATCATACAATCACAATCATACAATCACAATCATACAATCGCAATCATACAATCACAATCATACAATCTCAATCATACAATCACAATCATACAACCACAATCAGACAATCACAATCATACAATCACAATCATACAATCACAATCATACAATCGCAATCATACAATCACAATCATACAATCATAATCATACAATCACAATCATACGATCGCAATCATACAATCACTATCATACCATCACAATCATACAATCACAATCATACAATCATAATCATACAATTACAATCATACATCACAATCATACAATCACAATCATACAATCGCAATCATACAATTACAATATCCCAAATACAATCTCCCAAATACAATCATACAATCACAATCATACATACACAATCATACAATCACAATCATACAATCGCAATCATACAATCGCAATCATACAATTACAGTATCCCAAATACAATCTCGCAAATACAATCATACAATCACAATCATACAATCACAATCATACAATCACAATCATACAATCACAATCATACAATCACAATCATACAATCACAATCATAAAATCACAAAAATACAAACTTAATCATACAATCACCATCATACATCACAATCATACAATCACAATCATACAATCGCAATCATACAATTACAATATCCCAAATACAATCTCCCAAATACAATCATACAATCACAATCATACAATCACAATCATACAATCACAATCATACAATCACAATCATACAATCACAATCATACAATCGCAATCATACAATCACAATCATACAATCACAATCATACTATCACAATCATACAATCACAATCATACAATCACAATCACACAATCACAATCATACAATCATAATCATACAATCACACTCATACAATCACAATCATACAATCACAATCATACAATCACGATTATACAATCGCAAGCATACAATCACAATCATACAATTTCAATCATACAATCTCAATCATACAATCACAATCATACAATCACAATCATACAATCACAATCATACAATCACATTCATACAATCGCAAGCATACAATCACAATCGTACAATCTCAATCATACAATCACAATCATACAATCATAATCATACAATTACAATCATACATCACAATCATACAATCACAATCATACAATCGCAATCATACAATTACAATATCCCAAATACAATCTCCCAAATACAATCATACAATCACAATCATACAATCACAATCATACAATCACAATCATACAATCACAATCATACAATCACAATCATACAATCGCAATCATACAATCACAATCATACAATCTCAATCATACAATCACAATCATACAACCACAATCAGACAATCACAATCATACAATCACAATCATACAATCACAATCATACAATCGCAATCATACAATCACAATCATACAATCACAATCATACAATCACAATCATACGATCGCAATCATACAATCACTATCATACCATCACAATCATACAATCACAATCATACAATCATAATCATACAATTACAATCATACATCACAATCATACAATCACAATCATACAATCGCAATCATACAATTACAATATCCCAAATACAATCTCCCAAATACAACCATACAATCACAATCATACATACACAATCATACAATCACAATCATACAATCGCAATCATACAATCGCAATCATACAATTACAGTATCCCAAATACAATCTCGCAAATACAATCATACAATCACAATCATACAATCACAATCATACAATCACAATCATACAATCGCAATCATACAATTACAATATCCCAAATACAATCTCCCAAATACAATCATACAATTACAATCACACAATCACAATCATACAATCATAATCATACAATTACAATCATGCATCACAATCATACAATCACAATCATACTATCACAATCATACAATCACAATCATACAATCACAATCATACAATCACAATCATACAATCATAATCATACAATCACAATCATACAATCACAATCATACAATCACAATCATACAATCACAATCATACAACCACAATCAGACAATCACAATCATACAATCACAATCATACAATCACAATTATGCAATCACAATCATACAATCGCATTCATACAATCGCAATCATACAATCACAATCATACTATCACAATCATACAATCACAATCATACAATCACAATCATACAATCACAATCATACAGTCACAATCATACATTCAAAATCATGCAATCACAATCATACAATCACAATCATGCAATCACAATCATACAATCATAATCATGCAATCACAATCATACAATCACAATCGTACAATCACAATCGTACAATCACAGTCGCACAACCACAATCATACAATCATAATCATACAATCACAATCATACTTTCACAATCATACAATCACAATCATACAATCACAATCATACAATCACAATCATACAATCACAATCATACAATCACAATCATACAATCACAATCATACAATCACAATCATACAATCACAATCATACAATCGCAATCATACAATCGCAATCATACAATCGCAATCATACAATCACAATCATACAATCTCAATCATACAATCACAATCATACAACCACAATCAGACAATCACAATCATACAGTCACAATCATACAATCACAATTATGCAATCACAATCATACAATCGCATTCATACAATCGCAATCATACAATCACAATCATACAATCACAATCATACAATCACAATCATAAAATCACAAAAATACAAACTTAATCATACAATCACAATCATACAATCGCAATCATACAATCACAATCATACAATCATAATCGTACAATCACAATCATACGATCGCAATCATACAATCACAATCATACCATCACAATCATACAATCACAATCATACAATCATAATCATACAATTACAATCATACATCACAATCATACAATCACAATCATACAATCGCAATCATACAACTACAATATCCCAAATACAATCTCCCAAATACAATCATACAATCACAATCATACATACACAATCATACAATCACAATCATACAATCGCAATCATACAATCGCAATCATACAATTACAGTATCCCAAATACAATCTCGCAAATACAATCATACAATCACAATCATACAATCACAATCATACAATCACAATCATACAATCGCAATCATACAATTACAATATCCCAAATACAATCTCCCAAATACAATCATACAATCACAATCACACAATCACAATCATACAATCATAATCATACAATTACAATCATACATCACAATCATACAATCACAATCATACTATCACAATCATACAATCGCAATCATACAATCACAATCATACAATCACAATCATACAATCACAATCGTACATTCACAATCATACAATCACAATCATACAATCACAATCATACAATCACAATCATACAATCACAATCATACAATCACAATCATACAATCACAATCATACAATCACAATCATACAATCACAATCATACAATCGCAATCATACAATCGCAATCATACAATCGCAATCATACAATCGCAATCATACAATCTCAATCATACAATCACAATCATACAACCACAATCAGACAATCACAATCATACAATCACAATCATACAATCACAATCATACAATCACAATCATACAATCACAATCATACAATCACAATCATACAATCACAATCATACAATCACAATCATACAATCACAATCATACAATCGCAATCATACAATCGCAATCATACAATCACAATCATACATACACAATCATACAATCACAATCATACAATCGCAATCATACAATCTCAATCATACAATCACAATCATACAATCACAATCATACAATCACAATCATACAATCACATTCATACAATCGCAAGCATACAATCACAATCGTACAATCTCAATCATACAATCACAATCATACAATCATAATCATACAATTACAATCATACATCACAATCATACAATCACAATCATACAATCGCAATCATACAATTACAATATCCCAAATACAATCTCCCAAATACAATCATACAATCACAATCATACAATCACAATCATACAATCACAATCATACAATCACAATCATACAATCACAATCATACAATCGCAATCATACAATCACAATCATACAATCTCAATCATACAATCACAATCATACAACCACAATCAGACAATCACAATCATACAATCACAATCATACAATCACAATCATACAATCGCAATCATACAATCACAATCATACAATCATAATCATACAATCACAATCATACGATCGCAATCATACAATCACTATCATACCATCACAATCATACAATCACAATCATACAATCATAATCATACAATTACAATCATACATCACAATCATACAATCACAATCATACAATCGCAATCATACAATTACAATATCCCAAATACAATCTCCCAAATACAATCATACAATTACAATCACACAATCACAATCATACAATCATAATCATACAATTACAATCATGCATCACAATCATACAATCACAATCATACTATCACAATCATACAATCACAATCATACAATCACAATCATACAATCACAATCATACAATCATAATCATACAATCACAATCATACAACCACAATCAGACAATCACACTCATACAATCACAATCATACAATCACAATTATGCAATCACAATCATACAATCGCATTCATACAATCGCAATCATACAATCACAATCATACAATCACAATCATACAATCACAATCATACAATCACAATCATACAATCACAATCATAAAATCACAAAAATACAAACTTAATCATACAATCACAATCATACAATCGCAATCATACAATCACAATCATGCAATCATAATCATACAATCACAATCATACGATCGCAATCATACAATCACTATCATACCATCACAATCATACAATCACAATCATACAATCATAATCATACAATTACAATCATGCATGACAATCATACAATCACAATCATACTATCACAATCATACAATCACAATCATACAATCGCAATCATACAATCACAATCATGCAATCATAATCATACAATCACAATCATACGATCGCAATCATACAATCACTATCATACCATCACAATCATACAATCACAATCATACAATCATAATCATACAATTACAATCATACATCACAATCATACAATCACAATCATACAATCACAATCATACAATCACAATCATACAATCGCAATCATACAATCGCAATCATACAATTACAGTATCCCAAATACAATCTCGCAAATACAATCATACAATCACAATCATAAAATCACAATCATACAATCATAATCATACAATTACAATCATACATCACAATCATACAATCACAATCATACTATCACAATCATACAATCACAATCATACAATCACAATCATACAATCACAATCATACAATCACGATCATACAATCGCAAGCATACAATCACAATCATACAATCTCAATCATACAATCTCAATCATACAATCACAATCATACAATCACAATCATACAATCACAATCATACAATCACAATCATACAATCACAATCATACAATCACAATCATACAATCACAATCATAAAATCACAAAAATACAAACTTAATCATACAATCACCATCATACATCACAATCATACAATCACAATCATACAATCGCAATCATACAATTACAATATCCCAAATACAATCTCCCAAATACAATCATACAATCACAATCATACAATCACAATCATACAATCACAATCATACAATCACAATCATACAATCACAATCATACAATCGCAATCATACAATCACAATCATACAATCTCAATCATACAATCACAATCATACAACCACAATCAGACAATCACAATCATACAATCACAATCATACAATCACAATCATACAATCGCAATCATACAATCACAATCATACAATCATAATCATACAATCACAATCATACGATCGCAATCATACAATCACTATCATACCATCACAATCATACAATCACAATCATACAATCATAATCATACAATTACAATCATACATCACAATCATACAATCACAATCATACAATCGCAATCATACAATTACAATATCCCAAATACAATCTCCCAAATACAATCATACAATCACAATCATACATACACAATCATACAATCACAATCATACAATCGCAATCATACAATCGCAATCATACAATTACAGTATCCCAAATACAATCTCGCAAATACAATCATACAATCACAATCATACAATCACAATCATACAATCACAATCATACAATCACAATCATACAATCACAATCATACAATCACAATCATAAAATCACAAAAATACAAACTTAATCATACAATCACCATCATACATCACAATCATACAATCACAATCATACAATCGCAATCATACAATTACAATATCCCAAATACAATCTCCCAAATACAATCATACAATCACAATCATACAATCACAATCATACAATCACAATCATACAATCACAATCATACAATCACAATCATACAATCGCAATCATACAATCACAATCATACAATCACAATCATACTATCACAATCATACAATCACAATCATACAATCACAATCACACAATCACAATCATACAATCATAATCATACAATCACACTCATACAATCACAATCATACAATCACAATCATACAATCACGATTATACAATCGCAAGCATACAATCACAATCATACAATTTCAATCATACAATCTCAATCATACAATCACAATCATACAATCACAATCATACAATCACAATCATACAATCACATTCATACAATCGCAAGCATACAATCACAATCGTACAATCTCAATCATACAATCACAATCATACAATCATAATCATACAATTACAATCATACATCACAATCATACAATCACAATCATACAATCGCAATCATACAATTACAATATCCCAAATACAATCTCCCAAATACAATCATACAATCACAATCATACAATCACAATCATACAATCACAATCATACAATCACAATCATACAATCACAATCATACAATCGCAATCATACAATCACAATCATACAATCTCAATCATACAATCACAATCATACAACCACAATCAGACAATCACAATCATACAATCACAATCATACAATCACAATCATACAATCGCAATCATACAATCACAATCATACAATCACAATCATACAATCACAATCATACGATCGCAATCATACAATCACTATCATACCATCACAATCATACAATCACAATCATACAATCATAATCATACAATTACAATCATACATCACAATCATACAATCACAATCATACAATCGCAATCATACAATTACAATATCCCAAATACAATCTCCCAAATACAATCATACAATCACAATCATACATACACAATCATACAATCACAATCATACAATCGCAATCATACAATCGCAATCATACAATTACAGTATCCCAAATACAATCTCGCAAATACAATCATACAATCACAATCATACAATCACAATCATACAATCACAATCATACAATCGCAATCATACAATTACAATATCCCAAATACAATCTCCCAAATACAATCATACAATTACAATCACACAATCACAATCATACAATCATAATCATACAATTACAATCATGCATCACAATCATACAATCACAATCATACTATCACAATCATACAATCACAATCATACAATCACAATCATACAATCACAATCATACAATCATAATCATACAATCACAATCATACAATCACAATCATACAATCACAATCATACAATCACAATCATACAACCACAATCAGACAATCACAATCATACAATCACAATCATACAATCACAATTATGCAATCACAATCATACAATCGCATTCATACAATCGCAATCATACAATCACAATCATACTATCACAATCATACAATCACAATCATACAATCACAATCATACAATCACAATCATACAGTCACAATCATACATTCAAAATCATGCAATCACAATCATACAATCACAATCATGCAATCACAATCATACAATCATAATCATGCAATCACAATCATACAATCACAATCGTACAATCACAATCGTACAATCACAGTCGCACAACCACAATCATACAATCATAATCATACAATCACAATCATACTTTCACAATCATACAATCACAATCATACAATCACAATCATACAATCACAATCATACAATCACAATCATACAATCACAATCATACAATCACAATCATACAATCACAATCATACAATCACAATCATACAATCGCAATCATACAATCGCAATCATACAATCGCAATCATACAATCACAATCATACAATCTCAATCATACAATCACAATCATACAACCACAATCAGACAATCACAATCATACAGTCACAATCATACAATCACAATTATGCAATCACAATCATACAATCGCATTCATACAATCGCAATCATACAATCACAATCATACAATCACAATCATACAATCACAATCATAAAATCACAAAAATACAAACTTAATCATACAATCACAATCATACAATCGCAATCATACAATCACAATCATACAATCATAATCGTACAATCACAATCATACGATCGCAATCATACAATCACAATCATACCATCACAATCATACAATCACAATCATACAATCATAATCACACAATTACAATCATACATCACAATCATACAATCACAATCATACAATCGCAATCATACAACTACAATATCCCAAATACAATCTCCCAAATACAATCATACAATCACAATCATACATACACAATCATACAATCACAATCATACAATCGCAATCATACAATCGCAATCATACAATTACAGTATCCCAAATACAATCTCGCAAATACAATCATACAATCACAATCATACAATCACAATCATACAATCACAATCATACAATCGCAATCATACAATTACAATATCCCAAATACAATCTCCCAAATACAATCATACAATCACAATCACACAATCACAATCATACAATCATAATCATACAATTACAATCATACATCACAATCATACAATCACAATCATACTATCACAATCATACAATCGCAATCATACAATCACAATCATACAATCACAATCATACAATCACAATCGTACATTCACAATCATACAATCACAATCATACAATCACAATCATACAATCACAATCATACAATCACAATCATACAATCACAATCATACAATCACAATCATACAATCACAATCATACAATCACAATCATACAATCGCAATCATACAATCGCAATCATACAATCGCAATCATACAATCGCAATCATACAATCTCAATCATACAATCACAATCATACAACCACAATCAGACAATCACAATCATACAATCACAATCATACAATCACAATCATACAATCACAATCATACAATCACAATCATACAATCACAATCATACAATCACAATCATACAATCACAATCATACAATCACAATCATACAATCGCAATCATACAATCGCAATCATACAATCACAATCATACAATCGCAATCATACAATCACAATCATACAATCATAATCGTACAATCACAATCATACGATCGCAATCATACAATCACAATCATACCATCACAATCATACAATCACAATCATACAATCATAATCATACAATCATAATCATACAATCACAATCATACAATCACAATCATACAATCACAATCATACAATCACAATCATACAATCACAATCATACAATCACAATCATACAATCACATTCATACAATCGCAAGCATACAATCACAATCATACAATCTCAATCATACAATCACAATCATACAATCACAATCATACAATCACAATCATACAATCACAATCATACAATCGCAATCATACAATCGCAATCATACAATCGCAATCATACAATTACAGTATCCCAAATACAATCTCGCAAATACAATCATACAATCACAATCATACAATCACAATCATACAATCACAATCATACAATCACAATCATACAATCGCAATCATACAATTACAATATCCCAAATACAATCTCCCAAATACAATCATACAATCACAATCACACAATCACAATCATACAATCACAATCATACAATCACGATCATACAATCGCAAGCATACAATCACAATCATACAATCTCAATCATACAATCTCAATCATACAATCACAATCATACAATCACAATCATACAATCACAATCATACAATCACATTCATACAATCGCAAGCATACAATCACAATCATACAATCTCAATCATACAATCACAATCATACAATCATAATCATACAATTACAATCATACATCACAATCATACAATCACAATCATACAATCGCAATCATACAATTACAATATCCCAAATACAATCTCCCAAATACAATCATACAATCACAATCATACAATCACAATCATACAATCACAATCATACAATCACAATCATACAATCACAATCATACAATCACAATCATACAATCACAATCATACAATCACATTCATACAATCGCAAGCATACAATAACAATCATACAATCTCAATCATACAATCACAATCATACAATCATAATCATACAATTACAATCATACATCACAATCATACAATCACAATCATACAATCACAATCATACAATCACAATCATACAATCGCAATCATTCAATCGCAATCATACAATCGCAATCATACAATCGCAATCATACAATCACAATCATACAATCTCAATCATACAATCACAATCATACAACCACAATCAGACAATCACACTCATACAATCACAATCATACAATCACAATTATGCAATCACAATCATACAATCGCATTCATACAATCGCAATCATACAATCACAATCATACAATCACAATCATACAATCACAATCATACAATCACAATCATACAATCACAATCATACAATCACAATCATAAAATCACAAAAATACAAACTTAATCATACAATCACAATCATACAATCGCAATCATACAATCACAATCATGCAATCATAATCATACAATCACAATCATACGATCGCAATCATACAATCACTATCATACCATCACAATCATACAATCACAATTATACAATCATAATCATACAATTACAATCATACATCACAATCATACAATCACAATCATACAATCACAATCATACAATCACAATCATACAATCGCAATCATACAATCGCAATCATACAATCGCAATCATACAATTACAGTATCCCAAATACAATCTCGCAAATACAATCATACAATCACAATCATAAAATCACAATCATACAATGATAATGATACAATTACAATCATACATCACAATCATACAATCACAATCATACTATCACAATCATACAATCACAATCATACAATCACAATCATACAACCACAATCATACAATCACGATCATACAATCGCAAGCATACAATCACAATCATACAATCTCAATCATACAATCTCAATCATACAATCACAATCATACAATCACAATCATACAATCACAATCATACAATCACATTCATACAATCGCAAGCATACAATCACAATCGTACAATCTCAATCATACAATCACAATCATACAATCATAATCATACAATTACAATCATACATCACAATCATACAATCACAATCATACAATCGCAATCATACAATTACAATATCCCAAATACAATCTCCCAAATACAATCATACAATCACAATCATACAATCACAATCATACAATCACAATCATACAATCACAATCATACAATCACAATCATACAATCGCAATCATACAATCACAATCATACAATCTCAATCATACAATCACAATCATACAACCACAATCAGACAATCACAATCATACAATCACAATCATACAATCACAATCATACAATCACAATCATACAATCACAATCATACAATCATAATCATACAATCACAATCATACGATCGCAATCATACAATCACTATCATACCATCACAATCATACAATCACAATCATACAATCATAATCATACAATTACAATCATACATCACAATCATACAATCACAATCATACAATCGCAATCATACAATTACAATATCCCAAATACAATCTCCCAAATACAATCATACAATTACAATCACACAATCACAATCATACAATCATAATCATACAATTACAATCATGCATCACA
This sequence comes from Megachile rotundata, assembly GCF_050947335.1. Lineage (NCBI taxonomy): Eukaryota > Metazoa > Arthropoda > Insecta > Hymenoptera > Megachilidae > Megachile > Megachile rotundata. The sequence continues at coordinate 3,220,810 of NW_027473321.1, read as the reverse complement.
ATCATACAATCACAATCATACTATCACAATCATACAATCACAATCATACAATCACAATCATACAATCACAATCATACAATCATAATCATACAATCACAATCATACAACCACAATCAGACAATCACACTCATACAATCACAATCATACAATCACAATTATGCAATCACAATCATACAATCGCATTCATACAATCGCAATCATACAATCACAATCATACAATCACAATCATACAATCACAATCATACAATCACAATCATACAATCACAATCATAAAATCACAAAAATACAAACTTAATCATACAATCACAATCATACAATCGCAATCATACAATCACAATCATGCAATCATAATCATACAATCACAATCATACGATCGCAATCATACAATCACTATCATACCATCACAATCATACAATCACAATCATACAATCATAATCATACAATTACAATCATACATCACAATCATACAATCACAATCATACAATCACAATCATACAATCACAATCATACAATCGCAATCATACAATCGCAATCATACAATTACAGTATCCCAAATACAATCTCGCAAATACAATCATACAATCACAATCATAAAATCACAATCATACAATCATAATCATACAATTACAATCATACATCACAATCATACAATCACAATCATACTATCACAATCATACAATCACAATCATACAATCACAATCATACAATCACAATCATACAATCACGATCATACAATCGCAAGCATACAATCACAATCATACAATCTCAATCATACAATCTCAATCATACAATCACAATCATACAATCACAATCATACAATCACAATCATACAATCACAATCATACAATCACAATCATACAATCACAATCATACAATCACAATCATAAAATCACAAAAATACAAACTTAATCATACAATCACCATCATACATCACAATCATACAATCACAATCATACAATCGCAATCATACAATTACAATATCCCAAATACAATCTCCCAAATACAATCATACAATCACAATCATACAATCACAATCATACAATCACAATCATACAATCACAATCATACAATCACAATCATACAATCGCAATCATACAATCACAATCATACAATCTCAATCATACAATCACAATCATACAACCACAATCAGACAATCACAATCATACAATCACAATCATACAATCACAATCATACAATCGCAATCATACAATCACAATCATACAATCATAATCATACAATCACAATCATACGATCGCAATCATACAATCACTATCATACCATCACAATCATACAATCACAATCATACAATCATAATCATACAATTACAATCATACATCACAATCATACAATCACAATCATACAATCGCAATCATACAATTACAATATCCCAAATACAATCTCCCAAATACAATCATACAATCACAATCATACATACACAATCATACAATCACAATCATACAATCGCAATCATACAATCGCAATCATACAATTACAGTATCCCAAATACAATCTCGCAAATACAATCATACAATCACAATCATACAATCACAATCATACAATCACAATCATACAATCGCAATCATACAATTACAATATCCCAAATACAATCTCCCAAATACAATCATACAATTACAATCACACAATCACAATCATACAATCATAATCATACAATTACAATCATGCATCACAATCATACAATCACAATCATACTATCACAATCATACAATCACAATCATACAATCACAATCACACAATCACAATCATACAATCATAATCATACAATCACAATCATACAATCACAATCATACAATCACAATCATACAATCACGATTATACAATCGCAAGCATACAATCACAATCATACAATTTCAATCATACAATCTCAATCATACAATCACAATCATACAATCACAATCATACAATCACAATCATACAATCACATTCATACAATCGCAAGCATACAATCACAATCGTACAATCTCAATCATACAATCACAATCATACAATCATAATCATACAATTACAATCATACATCACAATCATACAATCACAATCATACAATCGCAATCATACAATTACAATATCCCAAATACAATCTCCCAAATACAATCATACAATCACAATCATACAATCACAATCATACAATCACAATCATACAATCACAATCATACAATCACAATCATACAATCGCAATCATACAATCACAATCATACAATCTCAATCATACAATCACAATCATACAACCACAATCAGACAATCACAATCATACAATCACAATCATACAATCACAATCATACAATCGCAATCATACAATCACAATCATACAATCATAATCATACAATCACAATCATACGATCGCAATCATACAATCACTATCATACCATCACAATCATACAATCACAATCATACAATCATAATCATACAATTACAATCATACATCACAATCATACAATCACAATCATACAATCGCAATCATACAATTACAATATCCCAAATACAATCTCCCAAATACAATCATACAATCACAATCATACATACACAATCATACAATCACAATCATACAATCGCAATCATACAATCGCAATCATACAATTACAGTATCCCAAATACAATCTCGCAAATACAATCATACAATCACAATCATACAATCACAATCATACAATCACAATCATACAATCGCAATCATACAATTACAATATCCCAAATACAATCTCCCAAATACAATCATACAATTACAATCACACAATCACAATCATACAATCATAATCATACAATTACAATCATGCATCACAATCATACAATCACAATCATACTATCACAATCATACAATCACAATCATACAATCACAATCATACAATCACAATCATACAATCATAATCATACAATCACAATCATACAATCACAATCATACAATCACAATCATACAATCACGATTATACAATCGCAAGCATACAATCACAATCATACAATCGCAATCATACAATCGCAATCATACAATCACAATCATACAATCTCAATCATACAATCACAATCATACAACCACAATCAGACAATCACAATCATACAATCACAATCATACAATCACAATCATACAATCGCAATCATACAATCACAATCATACAATCATAATCATACAATCACAATCATACGATCGCAATCATACAATCACTATCATACCATCACAATCATACAATCACAATCATACAATCATAATCATACAATTACAATCATACATCACAATCATACAATCACAATCATACAATCGCAATCATACAATTACAATATCCCAAATACAATCTCCCAAATACAATCATACAATCACAATCATACATACACAATCATACAATCACAATCATACAATCGCAATCATACAATCGCAATCATACAATTACAGTATCCCAAATACAATCTCGCAAATACAATCATACAATCACAATCATACAATCACAATCATACAATCACAATCATACAATCGCAATCATACAATTACAGTATCCCAAATACAATCTCGCAAATACAATCATACAATCACAATCATACAATCACAATCATACAATCACAATCATACAATCACAATCATACAATCGCAATCATACAATTACAATATCCCAAATACAATCTCCCAAATACAATCATACAATCACAATCACACAATCACAATCATACAATCACAATCATACAATCACGATCATACAATCGCAAGCATACAATCACAATCATACAATCTCAATCATACAATCTCAATCATACAATCACAATCATACAATCACAATCATACAATCACAATCATACAATCACATTCATACAATCGCAAGCATACAATCACAATCATACAATCTCAATCATACAATCACAATCATACAATCATAATCATACAATTACAATCATACATCACAATCATACAATCACAATCATACAATCGCAATCATACAATTACAATATCCCAAATACAATCTCCCAAATACAATCATACAATCACAATCATACAATCACAATCATACAATCACAATCATACAATCACAATCATACAATCACAATCATACAATCACAATCATACAATCACAATCATACAATCACATTCATACAATCGCAAGCATACAATAACAATCATACAATCTCAATCATACAATCACAATCATACAATCATAATCATACAATTACAATCATACATCACAATCATACAATCACAATCATACAATCACAATCATACAATCACAATCATACAATCGCAATCATTCAATCGCAATCATACAATCGCAATCATACAATCGCAATCATACAATCACAATCATACAATCTCAATCATACAATCACAATCATACAACCACAATCAGACAATCACACTCATACAATCACAATCATACAATCACAATTATGCAATCACAATCATACAATCGCATTCATACAATCGCAATCATACAATCACAATCATACAATCACAATCATACAATCACAATCATACAATCACAATCATACAATCACAATCATAAAATCACAAAAATACAAACTTAATCATACAATCACAATCATACAATCGCAATCATACAATCACAATCATGCAATCATAATCATACAATCACAATCATACGATCGCAATCATACAATCACTATCATACCATCACAATCATACAATCACAATCATACAATCATAATCATACAATTACAATCATACATCACAATCATACAATCACAATCATACAATCACAATCATACAATCACAATCATACAATCACGATCATACAATCGCAAGCATACAATCACAATCATACAATCTCAATCATACAATCTCAATCATACAATCACAATCATACAATCACAATCATACAATCACAATCATACAATCACATTCATACAATCGCAAGCATACAATCACAATCGTACAATCTCAATCATACAATCACAATCATACAATCATAATCATACAATTACAATCATACATCACAATCATACAATCACAATCATACAATCGCAATCATACAATTACAATATCCCAAATACAATTTCCCAAATACAATCATACAATCACAATCATACAATCACAATCATACAATCACAATCATACAATCACAATCATACAATCACAATCATACAATCACAATCATACAATCACAATCATACAATCACATTCATACAATCGCAAGCATACAATAACAATCATACAATCTCAATCATACAATCACAATCATACAATCATAATCATACAATTACAATCATACATCACAATCATACAATCACAATCATACAATCACAATCATACAATCACAATCATACAATCGCAATCATTCAATCGCAATCATACAATCGCAATCATACAATCGCAATCATACAATCACAATCATACAATCTCAATCATACAATCACAATCATACAACCACAATCAGACAATCACACTCATACAATCACAATCATACAATCACAATTATGCAATCACAATCATACAATCGCATTCATACAATCGCAATCATACAATCACAATCATACAATCACAATCATACAATCACAATCATACAATCACAATCATACAATCACAATCATAAAATCACAAAAATACAAACTTAATCATACAATCACAATCATACAATCGCAATCATACAATCACAATCATGCAATCATAATCATACAATCACAATCATACGATCGCAATCATACAATCACTATCATACCATCACAATCATACAATCACAATCATACAATCATAATCATACAATTACAATCATACATCACAATCATACAATCACAATCATACAATCACAATCATACAATCACAATCATACAATCACGATCATACAATCGCAAGCATACAATCACAATCATACAATCTCAATCATACAATCTCAATCATACAATCACAATCATACAATCACAATCATACAATCACAATCATACAATCACAATCATACAATCACAATCATACAATCACAATCATACAATCGCAATCATACAATCGCAATCATACAATCACAATCATACAATCTCAATCATACAATCACAATCATACAACCACAATCAGACAATCACAATCATACAATCACAATCATACAATCACAATCATACAATCGCAATCATACAATCACAATCATACAATCATAATCATACAATCACAATCATACGATCGCAATCATACAATCACTATCATACCATCACAATCATACAATCACAATCATACAATCATAATCATACAATTACAATCATACATCACAATCATACAATCACAATCATACAATCGCAATCATACAATTACAATATCCCAAATACAATCTCCCAAATACAATCATACAATTACAATCACACAATCACAATCATACAATCATAATCATACAATTACAATCATGCATCACAATCATACAATCACAATCATACTATCACAATCATACAATCACAATCATACAATCACAATCATACAATCATAATCATACAATCACAATCATACAACCACAATCAGACAATCACACTCATACAATCACAATCATACAATCACAATTATGCAATCACAATCATACAATCGCATTCATACAATCGCAATCATACAATCACAATCATACAATCACAATCATACAATCACAATCATACAATCACAATCATACAATCACAATCATAAAATCACAAAAATACAAACTTAATCATACAATCACAATCATACAATCGCAATCATACAATCACAATCATGCAATCATAATCATACAATCACAATCATACGATCGCAATCATACAATCAGTATCATACCATCACAATCATACAATCACAATCATACAATCATAATCATACAATTACAATCATACATCACAATCATACAATCACAATCATACAATCACAATCATACAATCACAATCATACAATCGCAATCATACAATCGCAATCATACAATTACAGTATCCCAAATACAATCTCGCAAATACAATCATACAATCACAATCATAAAATCACAATCATACAATCATAATCATACAATTACAATCATACATCACAATCATACAATCACAATCATACTATCACAATCATACAATCACAATCATACAATCACAATCATACAATCACAATCATACAATCACGATCATACAATCGCAAGCATACAATCACAATCATACAATCTCAATCATACAATCTCAATCATACAATCACAATCATACAATCACAATCATACAATCACAATCATACAATCACAATCATACAATCACAATCATACAATCACAATCATACAATCACAATCATACAATCACAATCATAAAATCACAAAAATACAAACTTAATCATACAATCACCATCATACATCACAATCATACAATCACAATCATACAATCGCAATCATACAATTACAATATCCCAAATACAATCTCCCAAATACAATCATACAATCACAATCATACAATCACAATCATACAATCACAATCATACAATCACAATCATACAATCACAATCATACAATCGCAATCATACAATCACAATCATACAATCTCAATCATACAATCACAATCATACAACCACAATCAGACAATCACAATCATACAATCACAATCATACAATCACAATCATACAATCGCAATCATACAATCACAATCATACAATCATAATCATACAATCACAATCATACGATCGCAATCATACAATCACTATCATACCATCACAATCATACAATCACAATCATACAATCATAATCATACAATTACAATCATACATCACAATCATACAATCACAATCATACAATCGCAATCATACAATTACAATATCCCAAATACAATCTCCCAAATACAATCATACAATCACAATCATACATACACAATCATACAATCACAATCATACAATCGCAATCATACAATCGCAATCATACAATTACAGTATCCCAAATACAATCTCGCAAATACAATCATACAATCACAATCATACAATCACAATCATACAATCGCAATCATACAATTACAATATCCCAAATACAATCTCCCAAATACAATCATACAATTACAATCACACAATCACAATCATACAATCATAATCATACAATTACAATCATGCATCACAATCATACAATCACAATCATACTATCACAATCATACAATCACAATCATACAATCACAATCACACAATCACAATCATACAATCATAATCATACAATCACAATCATACAATCACAATCATACAATCACAATCATACAATCACGATTATACAATCGCAAGCATACAATCACAATCATACAATTTCAATCATACAATCTCAATCATACAATCACAATCATACAATCACAATCATACAATCACAATCATACAATCACATTCATACAATCGCAAGCATACAATCACAATCGTACAATCTCAATCATACAATCACAATCATACAATCTTAATCATACAATTACAATCATACATCACAATCATACAATCACAATCATACAATCGCAATCATACAATTACAATATCCCAAATACAATCTCCCAAATACAATCATACAATCACAATCATACAATCACAATCATACAATCACAATCATACAATCACAATCATACAATCACAATCATACAATCGCAATCATACAATCACAATCATACAATCTCAATCATACAATCACAATCATACAACCACAATCAGACAATCACAATCATACAATCACAATCATACAATCACAATCATACAATCGCAATCATACAATCACAATCATACAATCATAATCATACAATCACAATCATACGATCGCAATCATACAATCACTATCATACCATCACAATCATACAATCACAATTATACAATCATAATCATACAATTACAATCATACATCACAATCATACAATCACAATCATACAATCGCAATCATACAATTACAATATCCCAAATACAATCTCCCAAATACAATCATACAATCACAATCATACATACACAATCATACAATCACAATCATACAATCGCAATCATACAATCGCAATCATACAATTACAGTATCCCAAATACAATCTCGCAAATACAATCATACAATCACAATCATACAATCACAATCATACGATCACAATCATACAATCGCAATCATACAATTACAATATCCCAAATACAATCTCCCAAATACAATCATACAATTACAATCACACAATCACAATCATACAATCATAATCATACAATTACAATCATGCATCACAATCATACAATCACAATCATACTATCACAATCATACAATCACAATCATACAATCACAATCATACAATCACAATCATACAATCATAATCATACAATCACAATCATACAATCACAATCATACAATCACAATCATACAATCACGATTATACAATCGCAAGCATACAATCACAATCATACAATTTCAATCATACAATCTCAATCATACAATCACAATCATACAATCACAATCATACAATCACAATCATACAATCACATTCATACAATCGCAAGCATACAATCACAATCATACAATCTCAATCATACAATCACAATCATACTTTCACAATCATACAATCACAGTCATACAATCACAGTCATACAATCACAATCGTACTATCAAAATCATGCAATCACAATCATACAATCACAATCGTACATTCACAATCATACAATCACAATCATACAATCACAATCATACAATCACAATCATACAATCACAATCATACAATCACAATCATACAATCACAATCATACAATCACAATCATACAATCACAATCATACAATCACAATCATACAATCACAATCATACAATCACAATCATACAATCGCAATCATACAATCGCAATCATACAATCGCAATCATACAATCTCAATCATACAATCACAATCATACAACCACAATCAGACAATCACAATCATACAATCACAATCATACAATCACAATTATGCAATCACAATCATACAATCGCATTCATACAATCGCAATCATACAATCACAATCATACTATCACAATCATACAATCACAATCATACAATCACAATCATACAATCACAATCATACAATCACAATCATACAGTCACAATCATACATTCAAAATCATGCAATCACAATCATACAATCACAATCATGCAATCACAATCATACAATCATAATCATGCAATCACAATCATACAATCACAATCGTACAATCACAATCGTACAATCACAGTCGCACAACCACAATCATACAATCATAATCATACAATCACAATCATACTTTCACAATCATACAATCACAATCATACAATCACAATCATACAATCACAATCATACAATCACAATCATACAATCGCAATCATACAATTACAATATCCCAAATACAATCTCCCAAATACAATCATACAATCACAATCATACATACACAATCATACAATCACAATCATACAATCGCAATCATACAATCGCAATCATACAATTACAGTATCCCAAATACAATCTCGCAAATACAATCATACAATCACAATCATACAATCACAATCATACAATCACAATCATACAATCGCAATCATACAATTACAATATCCCAAATACAATCTCCCAAATACAATCATACAATCACAATCACACAATCACAATCATACAATCATAATCATACAATTACAATCATACATCACAATCATACAATCACAATCATACTATCACAATCATACAATCGCAATCATACAATCACAATCATACAATCACAATCATACAATCACAATCGTACATTCACAATCATACAATCACAATCATACAATCACAATCATACAATCACAATCATACAATCACAATCATACAATCACAATCATACAATCACAATCATACAATCACAATCATACAATCACAATCATACAATCGCAATCATACAATCGCAATCATACAATCGCAATCATACAATCGCAATCATACAATCTCAATCATACAATCACAATCATACAACCACAATCAGACAATCACAATCATACAATCACAATCATACAATCACAATTATGCAATCACAATCATACAATCGCATTCATACAATCGCAATCATACAATCACAATCATACAATCACAATCATACAATCACAATCATTAAATCACAAAAATACAAACTTAATCATACAATCACAATCATACAATCGCAATCATACAATCACAATCATACAATCATAATCGTACAATCACAATCATACGATCGCAATCATACAATCACAATCATACCATCACAATCATACAATCACAATCATACAATCATAATCATACAATCATAATCATACAATCACAATCATACAATCACAATCATACAATCACAATCATACAATCACAATCATACAATCACAATCATACAATCACAATCATACAATCACATTCATACAATCGCAAGCATACAATCACAATCATACAATCTCAATCATACAATCACAATCATACAATCACAATCATACAATCACAATCATACAATCACAATCATACATCACAATCATACAATCACAATCATACTATCACAATCATACAATCACAATCATACAATCACAATCATAAAATCACAAAAATACAAACTTAATCATACAATCACAATCATACAATCGCAATCATACAATCACAATCATACAATCGCAATCATACAATTACAATATCCCAAATACAATCTCCCAAATACAATCATACAATCACAATCACACAATCACAATCATACAATCATAATCATACAATTACAATCATACATCACAATCATACAATCACAATCATACTATCACAATCATACAATCGCAATCATACAATCACAATCATACAATCACAATCATACAATCACAATCATACAATCACAATCATACAATCACAATCATAAAATCACAAAAATACAAACTTAATCATACAATCACAATCATACAATCGCAATCATAAAATCACAAAAATACAAACTTAATCATACAATCACAATCATACAATCGCAATCATACAATCACAATCATACAATCACAATCATAAAATCACAAAAATACAAACTTAATCATACAATCACAATCATACAATCGCAATCATACAATCACAATCATACAATCATAATCATACAATCACAATCATACGATCGCAATCATACAATCACTATCATACCATCACAATCATACAATCACAATCATACAATCATAATCATACAATTACAATCATACATCACAATCATACAATCACAATCATACACTCGCAATCATACAATTACAATATCCCAAATACAATCTCCCAAATACAATCATACAATCACAATCACACAATCACAGTCATACAATCACAGTCATACAATCACAATCGTACTATCAAAATCATACAATCACAATCATACAATCACAATGGTACATTCACAATCATACAATCACAATCATACAATCACAATCATACAATCACAATCATACAATCGCAATCATACAATTACAATATCCCAAATACAATCTCCCAAATACAATCATACAATCACAATCACACAATCACAATCATACAATCATAATCATACAATTACAATCATACATCACAATCATACAATCACAATCATACTATCACAATCATACAATCGCAATCATACAATCACAATCATACAATCACAATCATACAATCACAATCATACAATCACAATCATACAATCACAATCATACAATCACAATCATAAAATCACAAAAATACAAACTTAATCATACAATCACAATCATACAATCGCAATCACACAATCACAATCATACAATCATAATCATACAATCACAATCATACGATCGCAATCATACAATCACTATCATACCATCACAATCATACAATCACAATCATACAATCATAATCATACAATTACAATCATACATCACAATCATACAATCACAATCATACACTCGCAATCATACAATTACAATATCCCAAATACAATCTCCCAAATACAATCATACAATCACAATCATACAATCACAATCATACAATCACAATCATTCAATCGCAATCATACAATTACAATATCCCAAATACAATCTCCCAAATACAATCATACAATCACAATCACACAATCACAATCATACAATCATAATCATACAATTACAATCATACATCACAATCATACAATCACAATCATACTATCACAATCATACAATCACAATCATACAATCACAATCATAAAATCACAAAAATACAAACTTAATCATACAATCACAATCATACAATCGCAATCATACAATCACAATCATACAATCGCAATCATACAATCACAATCATACAATCTCAATCATACAATTACAATCATAGAATCATAATCATACAATTACAATCATACATCACAATCATACAATCACAATCATACAATCGCAATCATACAATCACAATCATACAATCGCAATCATACAATCACAATCATACAATCACAATCATACAATCGCAATCATACAATCACAATCATACAATCTCAATCATACAATCACAATCATACAATCATAATCATACAATTACAATCATACATCACAATCATACAATCACAATCATACAATCGCAATCATACAATCACAATCATACCATCACAATCATTCAATCACAATCATACAATCATAATCATACAATTACAATCATACATCACAATCATACAATCACAATCATACAATCGCAATCATACAATTACAATATCCCAAATACAATCTCCCAAATACAATCATACAATCACAATCATACATACACAATCATACAATCACAATCATACAATCGCAATCATACAATCGCAATCATACAATTACAATATCCCAAATACAATCTCCCAAATACAATCATACAATCACAATCATACAATCACAATCATACAATCGCAATCATACAATTACAATATCCCAAATTCAATCTCCCAAATACAATCATACAATCACAATCACACAATCACAATCATACAACCATAATCATACAATTACAATCATACATCACAATCATACAATCACAATCATACTATCACAATCATACAATCACGATCATACAATCTCAATCATACAATCTCAATCATACAATCACAATCATACAATCATAATAATACAATTACAATCATACATCACAATCATACAATCACAATCATACAATCGCAATCATACAATCACAATCATACAATCGCAATCATACAATTTCAATCTCCCAAATACAATCTCCCAAATACAATCTCCCAAATACAATCTCCCAAATACAATCTCCCAAATACAATCATACAATCACAATCATACAATCACAATCATACAATCACAATCATACAATCACAATCATACAATCACAATCATACAAACACAATCATACAATCACAATCATACAATCACAATCATACAATCACAATCATACAATCACAATCATACTTTCACAATCATACAATCACAAGCATACAATCATAATCATACAATCACAGTCATACAATCACAGTCATACAATCACAATCGTACTATCAAAATCATACAATCACAATCATACAATCACAATCGTACATTCACAATCATACAATCACAATCATACAATCACAATCATACAATCACAATCATACAATCACAATCATACTATCACAATCATACAATCACAATCATACAATCACAATCATACAATCACAATCATACAATCACAATCATACATTCAAAATCATGCAATCACAATCATACAATCACAATCATGCAATCACAATCATACAATCATAATCATGCAATCACAATCATACAATCACAATCGTACAATCACAATCGTACAATCACAATCGCACAACCACAATCATACAATCATAATCATACAATCACAATCATACTTTCACAATCATACAATCACAATCATACAATCACAATCATACAATCACAATCATACAATCACAATCATACAATCACAATCATACAATTACAATCATACAATCGCAATCATACAATCGCAATCATACAATCGCAACCATACAATCACAATCATACAATCTCAATCATACAATCACAATCATACAACCACAATCAGACAATCACAATCATACAATCACAATCATACAATCACAATTATGCAATCACAATCATACAATCGCATTCATACAATCGCAATCATACAATCACAATCATATAATCACAATCATACAATCACAATCATACAATCACAATCATAAAATCACAAAAATACAAACTTAATCATACAATCACAATCGTACAATCGCAATCATACAATCACAATCATACAATCATAATCATACAATCACAATCATACGATAGCAATCATACAATCACAATCATACCATCACAATCATACAATCACAATCATACAATCATAATCATACAATTACAATCATACATCACAATCATACAATCACAATCATACAATCGCAATCATACAATTACAATATCCCAAATACAATCTCCCAAATACAATCATACAATCACAATCATACATACACAATCATACAATCACAATCATACAATCGCAATCATACAATCGCAATCATACAATTACAATATCCCAAATACAATCTCCCAAATACAATCATACAATCACAATCATACAATCACAATCATACAATCACAATCATACAATCGCAATCATACAATTACAATATCCCAAATACAATCTCCCAAATACAATCATACAATCACAATCACACAATCACAATCATACAATCATTATCATACAATTACAATCATACATCACAATCATACAATCACAATCATACAATCGCAATCATACAATCACAATCATACAATCGCAATCATACAATTACAATCTACCAAATACAATCTCCCAAATACAATCTCCCAAATACAATCTCCCAAATGCAATCATACAATCACAATCATACAATCACAATCATACAATCACAATCATACAATCACAATCATACTATCGCTATCATACAATCACAATCATACAATCACGATCATACAATCGCAAGCATACAATCACAATCATACAATCTCAATCATACAATCTCAATCATACAATCTCAATCATACAATCTCAATCATACAATCACAATCATACAATCATAATAATACAATTACAATCATTCATCACAATCATACAATCACAATCATACAATCGCAATCATACAATCACAATCATACAATCGCAATCATACAATCACAATCATACTATAGCAATCATACAATCACAATCATACAATCACAATCGTACAATCACAATCATACAATCGCAATCATACAATCGCAATCATACAATCGCAATCATACAATCACAATCATACAATCTCAATCATACAATCACAATCATACATTCAAAATCATGCAATCACAATCATACAATCACAATCATGCAATCACAATCATACAATCATAATCATGCAATCACAATCATACAATCACAATCGTACAATCACAATCGTACAATCACAATCGCACAACCACAATCATACAATCATAATCATACAATCACAATCATACTTTCACAATCATACAATCACAATCATACAATCACAATCATACAATCACAATCATACAATCACAATCATACAATCATAATCATACAATTACGATCATACATCACAATCATACAATCACAATCATACAATCGCAATCATACAATTACAATATCCCAAATACAATCTCCCAAATACAATCATACAATCACAATCATACATACACAATCATACAATCACAATCATACAATCGCAATCATACAATCGCAATCATACAATTACAATATCCCAAATACAATCTCCCAAATACAATCATACAATCACAATCATACAATCACAATCATACAATCACAATCATACAATCGCAATCATACAATTACAATATCCCAAATACAATCTCCCAAATACAATCATACAATCACAATCACACAATCACAATCATACAATCATTATCATACAATTACAATCATACATCACAATCATACAATCACAATCATACAATCGCAATCATACAATCACAATCATACAATCGCAATCATACAATTACAATCTACCAAATACAATCTCCCAAATACAATCTCCCAAATACAATCTCCCAAATGCAATCATACAATCACAATCATACAATCACAATCATACAATCACAATCATACAATCACAATCATACTATCGCTATCATACAATCACAATCATACAATCACAATCATACAATCACAATCATACAATCACAATCATACTTTCACAATCATACAATCACAATCATACAATCACAATCATACAATCACAATCATACAATCACAATCATACAATTACAATCATACAATCACAATCATACAATCACAATCATACTTTCACAATCATACAATCACAATCATACAATCACAATCATACAATCACAGTCATACAATCACAGTCATACAATCACAATCGTACTATCAAAATCATACAATCACAATCATACAATCACAATCGTACATTCACAATCATACAATCACAATCATACAATCACAATCATACAATCACAATCATACAATCGCAATCATACAATTACAATATCCCAAATACAATCTCCCAAATACAATCATACAATCACAATCACACAATCACAATCATACAATCATAATCATACAATTACAATCATACATCACAATCATACAATCACAATCATACAATCGCAATCATACAATCACAATCATACAATCGCAATCATACAATTACAATCTACCAAATACAATCTCCCAAATACAATCTCCCAAATACAATCTCCCAAATGCAATCATACAATCACAATCATACAATCACAATCATACAATCACAATCATACAATCACAATCATACAATCACAATCATACTATCGCTATCATACAATCACAATCATACAATCACAATCGTACAATCACAATCATACAATTACAATCATACAATCACAATCATACAATCACAATCATACTTTCACAATCATACAATCACAATCATACAATCACAATCATACAATCACAGTCATACAATCACAGTCATACAATCACAATCGTACTATCAAAATCATACAATCACAATCATACAATCACAATGGTACATTCACAATCATACAATCACAATCATACAATCACAATCATACAATCACAATCATACAATCGCAATCATACAATTACAATATCCCAAATACAATCTCCCAAATACAATCATACAATCACAATCACACAATCACAATCATACAATCATAATCATACAATTACAATCATACATCACAATCATACAATCACAATCATACTATCACAATCATACAATCACAATCATACAATCACAATCATACAATCACAATCATACAATCATAATCATACAATCACAATCATACAATCACAATCATACAATCACGATCATACAATCACGATCATACAATCGCAAGCATACAATCACAATCATACAATCTCAATCATACAATCTCAATCATACAATCACAATCATACAATCACAATCATACAATCACAATCATACAATCACAATCATACAATCACATTCATACAATCGCAAGCATACAATCACAATCATACAATCACAATCATACAATCACAATCATACAATCACATTCATACAATCGCAAGCATACAATAACAATCATACAATCTCAATCATACAATCACAATCATACAATCATAATCATGCAATTACAATCATACATCACAATCATACAATCACAATCATACAATCGCAATCATACAATTACAATATCCCAAATACAATCTCCCAATTACAATCATACAATCACAATCATACAATCACAATCATACAATCGCAATCATACATTCAAAATCATGCAATCACAATCATACAATCACAATCGTGCAATCACAATCATACAATCATAATCATGCAATCACAATCATACAATCACAATCGTACAATCACAATCGTACAATCACAATCGCACAACCACAATCATACAATCATAATCATACCATCACAATCATACTTTCACAATCATACAATCACAATCATACAATCACAATCATACAATCACAATCATACAATCACAATCATACAATCACAATCATACAATCACAATCATACAATCGCAATCATACAATCGCAATCATACAATCGCAATCATACAATCACAATCATACAATCTCAATCATACAATCACAATCATACAACCACAATCAGACAATCACAATCATACAGTCACAATCATACAATCACAATTATGCAATCACAATCATACAATCACAATCATACGATCGCAATCATACAATCACTATCATACCATCACAATCATACAATCACAATCATACAATCATAATCATACAATTACAATCATACATCACAATCATACAATCACAATCATACACTCGCAATCATACAATTACAATATCCCAAATACAATCTCCCAAATACAATCATACAATCACAATCACACAATCACAATCATACAATCATAATCATACAATTACAATCATACATCACAATCATACAATCACAATCATACTATCACAATCATACAATCACAATCATACAATCACAATCATAAAATCACAAAAATACAAACTTAATCATACAATCACAATCATACAATCGCAATCATACAATCACAATCATACAATCGCAATCATACAATTACAATATCCCAAATACAATCTCCCAAATACAATCATACAATCACAATCACACAATCACAATCATACAATCATAATCATACAATTACAATCATACATCACAATCATACAATCACAATCATACTATCACAATCATACAATCGCAATCATACAATCACAATCATACAATCACAATCATACAATCACAATCATACAATCACAATCATACAATCACAATCATAAAATCACAAAAATACAAACTTAATCATACAATCACAATCATACAATCGCAATCATAAAATCACAAAAATACAAACTTAATCATACAATCACAATCATACAATCGCAATCATACAACCACAATCATACAATCACAATCATAAAATCACAAAAATACAAACTTAATCATACAATCACAATCATACAATCGCAATCATACAATCACAATCATACAATCATAATCATACAATCACAATCATACGATCGCAATCATACAATCACTATCATACCATCACAATCATACAATCACAATCATACAATCATAATCATACAATTACAATCATACATCACAATCATACAATCACAATCATACACTCGCAATCATACAATTACAATATCCCAAATACAATCTCCCAAATACAATCATACAATCACAATCACACAATCACAGTCATACAATCACAGTCATACAATCACAATCGTACTATCAAAATCATACAATCACAATCATACAATCACAATGGTACATTCACAATCATACAATCACAATCATACAATCACAATCATACAATCACAATCATACAATCGCAATCATACAATTACAATATCCCAAATACAATCTCCCAAATACAATCATACAATCACAATCACACAATCACAATCATACAATCATAATCATACAATTACAATCATACATCACAATCATACAATCACAATCATACTATCACAATCATACAATCGCAATCATACAATCACAATCATACAATCACAATCATACAATCACAATCATACAATCACAATCATACAATCACAATCATAAAATCACAAAAATACAAACTTAATCATACAATCACAATCATACAATCGCAATCATACAATCACAATCATACAATCGCAATCATACAATCACAATCATACAATCTCAATCATACAATTACAATCATAGAATCATAATCATACAATTACAATCATACATCACAATCATACAATCACAATCATACAATCGCAATCATACAATCACAATCATACAATCGCAATCATACAATCACAATCATACAATCACAATCATACAATCGCAATCATACAATCACAATCATACAATCTCAATCATACAATCACAATCATACAATCATAATCATACAATTACAATCATACATCACAATCATACAATCACAATCATACAATCGCAATCATACAATCACAATCATACCATCACAATCATTCAATCACAATCATACAATCATAATCATACAATTACAATCATACATCACAATCATACAATCACAATCATACAATCGCAATCATACAATTACAATATCCCAAATACAATCTCCCAAATACAATCATACAATCACAATCATACATACACAATCATACAATCACAATCATACAATCGCAATCATACAATCGCAATCATACAATTACAATATCCCAAATACAATCTCCCAAATACAATCATACAATCACAATCATACAATCACAATCATACAATCGCAATCATACAATTACAATATCCCAAATTCAATCTCCCAAATACAATCATACAATCACAATCACACAATCACAATCATACAACCATAATCATACAATTACAATCATACATCACAATCATACAATCACAATCATACTATCACAATCATACAATCACGATCATACAGTCACAATCATACAATCACAATCATACAATCACAATCATACAATCATAATCATACAATCACAATCATACAATCACAATCATACAATCACAATCATACAATCACGATCATACAATCGCAAGCATACAATCACAATCATACAATCTCAATCATACAATCTCAATCATACAATCACAATCATACAATCATAATAATACAATTACAATCATACATCACAATCATACAATCACAATCATACAATCGCAATCATACAATCACAATCATACAATCGCAATCATACAATTTCAATCTCCCAAATACAATCTCCCAAATACAATCTCCCAAATACAATCTCCCAAATACAATCTCCCAAATACAATCATACAATCACAATCATACAATCACAATCATACAATCACAATCATACAATCACAATCATACAATCACAATCATACAAACACAATCATACAATCACAATCATACAATCACAATCATACAATCACAATCATACAATCACAATCATACTTTCACAATCATACAATCACAAGCATACAATCATAATCATACAATCACAGTCATACAATCACAGTCATACAATCACAATCGTACTATCAAAATCATACAATCACAATCATACAATCACAATCGTACATTCACAATCATACAATCACAATCATACAATCACAATCATACAATCACAATCATACAATCACAATCATACAATCACAATCATACTATCACAATCATACAATCACAATCATACAATCACAATCATACAATCACAATCATACAATCACAATCATACATTCAAAATCATGCAATCACAATCATACAATCACAATCATGCAATCACAATCATACAATCATAATCATGCAATCACAATCATACAATCACAATCGTACAATCACAATCGTACAATCACAATCGCACAACCACAATCATACAATCATAATCATACAATCACAATCATACTTTCACAATCATACAATCACAATCATACAATCACAATCATACAATCACAATCATACAATCACAATCATACAATCACAATCATACAATTACAATCATACAATCGCAATCATACAATCGCAATCATACAATCGCAATCATACAATCACAATCATACAATCTCAATCATACAATCACAATCATACAACCACAATCAGACAATCACAATCATACAATCACAATCATACAATCACAATTATGCAATCACAATCATACAATCGCATTCATACAATCGCAATCATACAATCACAATCATATAATCACAATCATACAATCACAATCATACAATCACAATCATAAAATCACAAAAATACAAACTTAATCATACAATCACAATCGTACAATCGCAATCATACAATCACAATCATACAATCATAATCATACAATCACAATCATACGATAGCAATCATACAATCACAATCATACCATCACAATCATACAATCACAATCATACAATCATAATCATACAATTACAATCATACATCACAATCATACAATCACAATCATACAATCGCAATCATACAATTACAATATCCCAAATACAATCTCCCAAATACAATCATACAATCACAATCATACATACACAATCATACAATCACAATCATACAATCGCAATCATACAATCGCAATCATACAATTACAATATCCCAAATACAATCTCCCAAATACAATCATACAATCACAATCATACAATCACAATCATACAATCACAATCATACAATCGCAATCATACAATTACAATATCCCAAATACAATCTCCCAAATACAATCATACAATCACAATCACACAATCACAATCATGCAATCATAATCATACAATTACAATCATACATCACAATCATACAATCACAATCATACAATCGCAATCATACAATCACAATCATACAATCGCAATCATACAATCATTATCATACAATTACGATCATACATCACAATCATACAATCACAATCATACAATCGCAATCATACAATTACAATATCCCAAATACAATCTCCCAAATACAATCATACAATCACAATCATACATACACAATCATACAATCACAATCATACAATCGCAATCATACAATCGCAATCATACAATTACAATATCCCAAATACAATCTCCCAAATACAATCATACAATCACAATCATACAATCACAATCATACAATCACAATCATACAATCGCAATCATACAATTACAATATCCCAAATACAATCTCCCAAATACAATCATACAATCACAATCACACAATCACAATCATACAATCATAATCATACAATTACAATCATACATCACAATCATACAATCACAATCATACTATCACAATCATACAATCACAATCATACAGTCACAATCATACAATCACAATCATACAATCACAATCATACAATCATAATCATACAATCACAATCATACAATCACAATCATACAATCACAATCATACAATCACGATCATACAATCGCAAGCATACAATCACAATCATACAATCTCAATCATACAATCTCAATCATACAATCACAATCATACAATCATAATAATACAATTACAATCATTCATCACAATCATACAATCACAATCATGCAATCGCAATCATACAATCACAATCATACAATCGCAATCATACAATCACAATCATACTATAGCAATCATACAATCACAATCATACAATCACAATCGTACAATCACAATCATACAATCGCAATCATACAATCGCAATCATACAATCGCAATCATACAATCACAATCATACAATCTCAATCATACAATCACAATCATACATTCAAAATCATGCAATCACAATCATACAATCACAATCATGCAATCACAATCATACAATCATAATCATGCAATCACAATCATACAATCACAATCGTACAATCACAATCGTACAATCACAATCGCACAACCACAATCATACAATCATAATCATACAATCACAATCATACTTTCACAATCATACAATCACAATCATACAATCACAATCATACAATCACAATCATACAATCACAATCATACAATCGCAATCATACAATTACAATATCCCAAATACAATCTCCCAAATACAATCATACAATCACAATCACACAATCACAATCATACAATCATAATCATACAATTACAATCATACATCACAATCATACAATCACAATCATACTATCACAATCATACAATCACAATCATACAGTCACAATCATACAATCACAATCATACAATCACAATCATACAATCATAATCATACAATCACAATCATACAATCACAATCATACAATCACAATCATACAATCACGATCATACAATCGCAAGCATACAATCACAATCATACAATCTCAATCATACAATCTCAATCATACAATCTCAATCATACAATCTCAATCATACAATCACAATCATACAATCATAATAATACAATTACAATCATTCATCACAATCATACAATCACAATCATACAATCGCAATCATACAATCACAATCATACAATCGCAATCATACAATCACAATCATACTATAGCAATCATACAATCACAATCATACAATCACAATCGTACAATCACAATCATACAATCGCAATCATACAATCGCAATCATACAATCGCAATCATACAATCACAATCATACAATCTCAATCATACAATCACAATCATACATTCAAAATCATGCAATCACAATCATACAATCACAATCATGCAATCACAATCATACAATCATAATCATGCAATCACAATCATACAATCACAATCGTACAATCACAATCGTACAATCACAATCGCACAACCACAATCATACAATCATAATCATACAATCACAATCATACTTTCACAATCATACAATCACAATCATACAATCACAATCATACAATCACAATCATACAAACACAATCATACAATCATAATCATACAATTACGATCATACATCACAATCATACAATCACAATCATACAATCGCAATCATACAATTACAATATCCCAAATACAATCTCCCAAATACAATCATACAATCACAATCATACATACACAATCATACAATCACAATCATACAATCGCAATCATACAATCGCAATCATACAATTACAATATCCCAAATACAATCTCCCAAATACAATCATACAATCACAATCATACAATCACAATCATACAATCACAATCATACAATCGCAATCATACAATTACAATATCCCAAATACAATCTCCCAAATACAATCATACAATCACAATCACACAATCACAATCATACAATCATAATCATACAATTACAATCATACATCACAATCATACAATCACAATCATACAATCGCAATCATACAATCACAATCATACAATCGCAATCATACAATTACAATCTACCAAATACAATCTCCCAAATACAATCTCCCAAATACAATCTCCCAAATGCAATCATACAATCACAATCATACAATCACAATCATACAATCACAATCATACAATCACAATCATACTATCGCTATCATACAATCACAATCATACAATCACAATCATACAATCACAATCATACAATCACAATCATACTTTCACAATCATACAATCACAATCATACAATCACAATCATACAATCACAATCATACAATCACAATCATACAATTACAATCATACAATCACAATCATACAATCACAATCATACTTTCACAATCATACAATCACAATCATACAATCACAATCATACAATCACAGTCATACAATCACAGTCATACAATCACAATCGTACTATCAAAATCATACTATCAAAATCATACAATCACAATCATACAATCACAATCGTACATTCACAATCATACAATCACAATCATACAATCACAATCATACAATCACAATCATACAATCGCAATCATACAATTACAATATCCCAAATACAATCTCCCAAATACAATCATACAATCACAATCACACAATCACAATCATACAATCATAATCATACAATTACAATCATACATCACAATCATACAATCACAATCATACAATCGCAATCATACAATCACAATCATACAATCGCAATCATACAATTACAATCTACCAAATACAATCTCCCAAATACAATCTCCCAAATACAATCTCCCAAATGCAATCATACAATCACAATCATACAATCACAATCATACAATCACAATCATACTATCGCTATCATACAATCACAATCATACAATCACAATCATACAATCACAATCATACAATCACAATCATACTTTCACAATCATACAATCACAATCATACAATCACAATCATACAATCACAATCATACAATTACAATCATACAATCACAATCATACAATCACAATCATACTTTCACAATCATACAATCGCATTCATACAATCGCAATCATACAATCACAATCATACAATCGCAATCATACAATTACAATCTCCCAAATACAATCTCCCAAATACAATCACCCAAATACAATCATACAATCGCAATCATACAATCATAATCATACAATCACAATCATACAATCACAATCATACAATCACAATCATACTATCACAATCATTCAATCACAATCATACAATCACAATCATACAATCACAATCATACAATCACAATCATACAATCACAATCATACAATCACAATCATACAATCACAATCATACAATCACAATCATACAATCGCAATCATACAATCGCAATCATACAATCGCAATCATACAATCGCAATCATACAATCACAATCATACAATCGCAATCATACAATCGCAATCATACAATTACAGTATCCCAAATACAATCTCGCAAATACAATCATACAATCACAATCATAAAATCACAATCATACAATCACAGTCATACAATCACAGTCATACAATCACAATCGTACTATCAAAATCATACAATCACAAACATACAATCACAATCGTACATTCGCAATCATACAATCACAATCATACAATCACAATCATACAATCACAATCATACAATCACAATCATACTATCACAATCATACAATCACAATCATACAATCACAATCATACAATCACAATCATACAATCAAAATCATGCAATCACAATCATACAATCACAATCATGCAATCACAATCATACAATCATAATCATGCAATCACAATCATACAATCACAATCGTACAAACACAATCGTACAATCACAATCGCACAACCACAATCATACAATCTCAATCATACAATCACAATCATACAACCACAATCAGACAATCACAATCATACAATCACAATCATACAATCACAATTATGCAATCACAATCATACAATCGCATTCATACAATCGCAATCATACAATCACAATCATACAATCACAATCATACAATCACAATCATACAATCACATTCATACAATCGCAAGCATACAATCACAATCATACAATCTCAATCATACAATCACAATCATACAATCATAATCAGACAATTACAATCATACATCACAATCATACAATCACAATCATACAATCGCAATCATACAATTACAATATCCCAAATACAATCTCCCAAATACAATCATACAATCACAATCATACAATCACAATCATACAATCACAATCATACAATCACAATCATACAATCACAATCATACAATCACAATCATACTATCACAATCATTCAATCACAATCATACAATCACAATCATACAATCACAATCATACAATCACAATCATACAATCACAATCATACAATCACAATCATACAATCACAATCATACAATCACAATCATACAATCACAATCATACAATCGCAATCATACAATCGCAATCATACAATCGCAATCATACAATCGCAATCATACAATCGCAATCATACAATCGCAATCATACAATTACAGTATCCCAAATACAATCTCGCAAATACAATCATACAATCACAATCATAAAATCACAATCATACAATCACAGTCATACAATCACAGTCATACAATCACAATCGTACTATCAAAATCATACAATCACAAACATACAATCACAATCGTACATTCGCAATCATACAATCACAATCATACAATCACAATCATACAATCACAATCATACAATCACAATCATACTATCACAATCATACAATCACAATCATACAATCACAATCATACAATCACAATCATACAATCAAAATCATGCAATCACAATCATACAATCACAATCATGCAATCACAATCATACAATCATAATCATGCAATCACAATCATACAATCACAATCGTACAAACACAATCGTACAATCACAATCGCACAACCACAATCATACAATCTCAATCATACAATCACAATCATACAACCACAATCAGACAATCACAATCATACAATCACAATCATACAATCACAATTATGCAATCACAATCATACAATCGCATTCATACAATCGCAATCATACAATCACAATCATACAATCACAATCATACAATCACAATCATACAATCACATTCATACAATCGCAAGCATACAATCACAATCATACAATCTCAATCATACAATCACAATCATACAATCATAATCAGACAATTACAATCATACATCACAATCATACAATCACAATCATACAATCGCAATCATACAATTACAATATCCCAAATACAATCTCCCAAATACAATCATACAATCACAATCATACAATCACAATCATACAATCACAATCATACAATCACAATCATACAATCACAATCATACAATCACAATCATACAATCACAATCATACAATCACAATCATACAATCACAATCATACAATCACAATCATACAATCACAATCATACAATCGCATTCATACAATCGCAATCATACAATCACAATCATACAATCATAATCGTACAATCACAATCATACGACCGCAATCATACAATCACAATCATACCATCACAATCATACAATCACAATCATACAATCATAATCATACAATTACAATCATACAATCACGATCATACAATCGCAAGCATACAATCACAATCATACATTCTCAATCATACAATCTCAATCATACAATCACAATCATGCAATCACAATCATACAATCATAATCATGCGATCACAATCATACAATCTCAATCGTACAATCACAATCGTACAATCACGATCGCACAACCACAATCATACAATCATAATCATACAATCACAATCATACTTTCACAATCATACAATCACAATCATACAATCACAATCATACAATCGCAATCATACAATCGCAATCATACAATCACAATCATACAATCTCAATCATACAATCACAATCATACAACCACAATCAGACAATCACAATCATACAATCACAATCATACAATCACAATTATGCAATCACAATCATACAATCGCATTCATACAATCGCAATCATACAATCACAATCATAAAATCACAATCATACAATCACAATCATACAATCACAATCATAAAATCACAAAAATACAAACTTAATCATACAATCACAATCATACAATCGCAATCATACAATCACAATCATACAATCATAATCATACAATCACAATCATACGATCGCAATCATACAATCACTATCATACCATCACAATCATACATTCACAATCATACAATCATAATCATACAATTACAATCATACATCACAATCATACAATCACAATCATACAATCGCAATCATACAATTACAATATCCCAAATACAATCTCCCAAATACAATCATACAATCACAATCATACACACACAATCATACAATCACAATCATACAATCGCAATCATACAATCGCAATCATACAATTACAGTATCCCAAATACAATCTCGCAAATACAATCATACAATCACAATCATACAATCACAATCATACAATCACAATCATACAATCGCAATCATACAATTACAATATCCCAAATACAATCTCCCAAATACAATCATACAATCACAATCACACAATCATAATCATACAATCAAAATCATACAATTACAATCATACATCACAATCATACAATCACAATCATACAATCACAATCATACAATCAAAATCATGCAATCACAATCATACAATCACACTCATGCAATCACAGTCATACAATCATAATCATGCAATCACAATCATACAATCACAATCGTACAATCACAATCGTACAATCACAATCGCACAACCACAATCATACAATCATAATCATACAATCACAATCATACTTTCACAATCATACAATCACAATCATACAATCACAATCATACAATCACAATCATACAATCACAATCATACAATCACAATCATACAATCACAATCATACAATCACAATCATACAATCACAATCATACAATCGCAATCATACAATCGCAATCATACAATCGCAATCATACAATCACAATCATACAATCGCAATCATACAATCGCAATCATACAATTACAGTATCCCAAATACAATCTCGCAAATACAATCATACAATCACAATCATAAAATCACAATCATACAATCACAGTCATACAATCACAGTCATACAATCACAATCGTACTATCAAAATCATACAATCACAATCATACAATCACAATCGTACATTCGCAATCATACAATCACAATCATACAATCACAATCATACAATCACAATCATACAATCACAATCATACTATCACAATCATACAATCACAATCATACAATCACAATCATACAATCACAATCATACAATCAAAATCATGCAATCACAATCATACAATCACAATCATGCAATCACAATCATACAATCATAATCATGCAATCACAATCATACAATCACAATCGTACAATCACAATCGTACAATCACAATCGCACAACCACAATCATACAATCTCAATCATACAATCACAATCATACAACCACAATCAGACAATCACAATCATACAATCACAATCATACAATCACAATTATGCAATCACAATCATACAATCGCATTCATACAATCGCAATCATACAATCACAATCATACAATCACAATCATACAATCACAATCATACAATCACATTCATACAATCGCAAGCATACAATCACAATCATACAATCTCAATCATACAATCACAATCATACAATCATAATCATACAATTACAATCATACATCACAATCATACAATCACAATCATACAATCGCAATCATACAATTACAATATCCCAAATACAATCTCCCAAATACAATCATACAATCACAATCATACAATCACAATCATACAATCACAATCATACAATCACAATCATACAATCACAATCATACAATCACAATCATACAATCACAATCATACAATCACAATCATACAATCGCATTCATACAATCGCAATCATACAATCACAATCATACAATCGCAATCATACAATTACAATCTCCCAAATACAATCTCCCAAATACAATCACCCAAATACAATCATACAATCGCAATCATACAATCATAATCATACAATCACAATCATACAATCACAATCATACAATCACAATCATACTATCACAATCATTCAATCACAATCATACAATCACAATCATACAATCACAATCATACAATCACAATCATACAATCACAATCATACAATCACAATCATACAATCACAATCATACAATCACAATCATACAATCGCAATCATACAATCGCAATCATACAATCGCAATCATACAATCGCAATCATACAATCACAATCATACAATCGCAATCATACAATCGCAATCATACAATTACAGTATCCCAAATACAATCTCGCAAATGCAATCATACAATCACAATCATAAAATCACAATCATACAATCACAGTCATACAATCACAGTCATACAATCACAATCGTACTATCAAAATCATACAATCACAAACATACAATCACAATCGTACATTCGCAATCATACAATCACAATCATACAATCACAATCATACAATCACAATCATACAATCACAATCATACTATCACAATCATACAATCACAATCATACAATCACAATCATACAATCACAATCATACAATCAAAATCATGCAATCACAATCATACAATCACAATCATGCAATCACAATCATACAATCATAATCATGCAATCACAATCATACAATCACAATCGTACAAACACAATCGTACAATCACAATCGCACAACCACAATCATACAATCTCAATCATACAATCACAATCATACAACCACAATCAGACAATCACAATCATACAATCACAATCATACAATCACAATTATGCAATCACAATCATACAATCGCATTCATACAATCGCAATCATACAATCACAATCATACAATCACAATCATACAATCACAATCATACAATCACATTCATACAATCGCAAGCATACAATCACAATCATACAATCTCAATCATACAATCACAATCATACAATCATAATCAGACAATTACAATCATACATCACAATCATACAATCACAATCATACAATCGCAATCATACAATTACAATATCCCAAATACAATCTCCCAAATACAATCATACAATCACAATCATACAATCACAATCATACAATCACAATCATACAATCACAATCATACAATCACAATCATACAATCACAATCATACTATCACAATCATTCAATCACAATCATACAATCACAATCATACAATCACAATCATACAATCACAATCATACAATCACAATCATACAATCACAATCATACAATCACAATCATACAATCACAATCATACAATCACAATCATACAATCACAATCATACAATCACAATCATACTATCACAATCATACAATCACAATCATACAATCACAATCATACAATCACAATCATACAATCACAATCATACAATCAAAATCATGCAATCACAATCATACAATCACAATCATGCAATCACAATCATACAATCATAATCATGCAATCACAATCATACAATCACAATCGTACAAACACAATCGTACAATCACAATCGCACAACCACAATCATACAATCTCAATCATACAATCACAATCATACAACCACAATCAGACAATCACAATCATACAATCACAATCATACAATCACAATTATGCAATCACAATCATACAATCGCATTCATACAATCGCAATCATACAATCACAATCATACAATCACAATCATACAATCACAATCATACAATCACATTCATACAATCGCAAGCATACAATCACAATCATACAATCTCAATCATACAATCACAATCATACAATCATAATCAGACAATTACAATCATACATCACAATCATACAATCACAATCATACAATCGCAATCATACAATTACAATATCCCAAATACAATCTCCCAAATACAATCATACAATCACAATCATACAATCACAATCATACAATCACAATCATACAATCACAATCATACAATCACAATCATACAATCACAATCATACAATCACAATCATACAATCACAATCATACAATCACAATCATACAATCGCATTCATACAATCGCAATCATACAATCACAATCATACAATCGCAATCATACAATTACAATCTCCCAAATACAATCTCCCAAATACAATCACCCAAATACAATCATACAATCGCAATCATACAATCATAATCATACAATCACAATCATACAATCACAATCATACAATCACAATCATACAATCACAATCATACTATCACAATCATTCAATCACAATCATACAATCACAATCATACAATCACAATCATACAATCACAATCATACAATCACAATCATACAATCACAATCATACATTCAAAATCATGCAATCACAATCATACAATCACAATCATGCAATCACAATCATACAATCATAATCATGCAATCACAATCATACAATCACAATCGTACAATCACAATCGTACAATCACAATCGCACAACCACAATCATACAATCATAATCATACAATCACAATCATACTTTCACAATCATACAATCACAATCATACAATCACAATCATACAATCATAATCATACAATTACAATCATACATCACAATCATACAATCACAATCATACAATCGCAATCATACAATTACAATATCCCAAATACAATCTCCCAAATACAATCATACAATCACAATCATACATACACAATCATACAATCACAATCATACAATCGCAATCATACAATCGCAATCATACAATTACAATATCCCAAATACAATCTCCCAAATACAATCATACAATCACAATCATACAATCACAATCATACAATCACAATCATACAATCGCAATCATACAATTACAATATCCCAAATACAATCTCCCAAATACAATCATACAATCACAATCACACAATCACAATCATACAATCATAATCATACAATTACAATCATACATCACAATCATACAATCACAATCATACTATCACAATCGTACAACCACAATCATACAGTCACAATCATACAATCACAATCATACAATCACAATCATACAATCATAATCATACAATCACAATCATACAATCACAATCATACAATCACAATCATACAATCACGATCATACAATCGCAAGCATACAATCACAATCATACATTCTCAATCATACAATCTCAATCATACAATCACAATCATACAATCATAATAATACAATTACAATCATACATCACAATCATACAATCACAATCATAAAATCACAATCATACAATCACAATCACAATCATACAATCACAATCATACAATGACAATCATACTATCACAATCATACTATCACAATCATACAATCACAATCATACAATCACAATCATACAATCACAATCATACAATCACAATCATACAATCACAATCATACAATCACAATCATACATTCAAAATCATGCAATCACAATCATACAATCACAATCATGCCATCACAATCATACAATCATAATCATGCAATCACAATCATACAATCACAATCGTACAATCACAATCGTACAATCACAATCGCACAACCACAATCATACAATCATAATCATACAATCACAATCATACTTTCACCATCATACAATCACAATCATACAATCACAATCATACAATCACAACCATACAATCACAAAAATACAAACTTAATCATACAATCACAACCATACAATCGCAATCATACAATCACAATCATACAATCATAATCGTACAATCACAATCATACGACCGCAATCATACAATCACAATCATACCATCACAATCATACAATCACAATCATACAATCATAATCATACAATTACAATCATAAAATCACGATCATACAATCGCAAGCATACAATCACAATCATACATTCTCAATCATACAATCTCAATCATACAATCACAATCATGCAATCACAATCATACAATCATAATCATGCAATCACAATCATACAATCACAATCGTACAATCACAATCGTACAATCACAATCGCACAACCACAATCATACAATCATAATCATACAATCACAATCATACTTTCACAATCATACAATCACAATCATACAATCACAATCATACAATCGCAATCATACAATCGCAATCATACAATCACAATCATACAATCTCAATCATACAATCACAATCATACAACCACAATCAGACAATCACAATCATACAATCACAATCATACAATCACAATTATGCAATCACAATCATACAATCGCATTCATACAATCGCAATCATACAATCACAATCATACAATCACAATCATACAATCACAATCATACAATCACAATCATACAATCACAATCATAAAATCACAAAAATACAAACTTAATCATACAATCACAATCATACAATCGCAATCATACAATCACAATCATACAATCATAATCATACAATCACAATCATACGATCGCAATCATACAATCACTATCATACCATCACAATCATACATTCACAATCATACAATCATAATCATACAATTACAATCATACATCACAATCATACAATCACAATCATACAATCGCAATCATACAATTACAATATCCCAAATACAATCTCCCAAATACAATCATACAAACACAATCATACATACACAATCATACAATCACAATCATACAATCGCAATCATACAATCGCAATCATACAATTACAGTATCCCAAATACAATCTCGCAAATACAATCATACAATCACAATCATACAATCACAATCATACAATCACAATCATACAATCGCAATCATACAATTACAATATCCCAAATACAATCTCCCAAATACAATCATACAATCACAATCACACAATCACAATCATACAATCAAAATCATACAATTACAATCATACATCACAATCATACAATCACAATCATACTATCACAATCATACAATCACAATCATACAATCACAATCATACAATCACAATCATACAATCATAATCATACAATCACAATCATACAATCACAATCATACAATCACAATCATACAATCACAATCATACAATCACGATCATACAATCGCAAGCATACAATCACAATCATACAATCTCAATCATACAATCTCAATCATACAATCACAATCATACAATCACATTCATACAATCGCAAGCATACAATCACAATCATACAATCTCAATCATACAATCACAATCA
Source organism: Megachile rotundata (assembly GCF_050947335.1). Lineage (NCBI taxonomy): Eukaryota > Metazoa > Arthropoda > Insecta > Hymenoptera > Megachilidae > Megachile > Megachile rotundata. Next base: position 3,184,253 of record NW_027473321.1, on the reverse strand, counting down.
TACAATCATAATCATACAATTACAATCATACATCACAATCATACAATCACAATCATACAATCGCAATCATACAATTACAATATCCCAAATACAATCTCCCAAATACAATCATACAATCACAATCATACAATCACACTCATACAATCACAATCATGCAATCACAATCATACAATCACAATCATACAGTCACATTCATACAATCGCAAGCATACAATAACAATCATACAATCTCAATCATACAATCACAATCATACAATCATAATCATACAATTACAATCATACATCACAATCACACAATCACAATCATACAATCGCAATCATACAATTACAATATCCCAAATACAATCTCGCAATTACAATCATACAATCACAATCATACAATCACAATCATACAATCACAATCATACAATCACAATCATACAATCACAATCATACAATCACAATCATACAATAGCATTCATACAATCGCAATCATACAATCACAATCATACAATCGCAATCATACAATCACAATCATACTATCACAATCATACAATCACAATCATACAATCACAATCATACAATCACAATCATACAATCACAATCATACAATCACAATCATACATTCAAAGTCATGCAATCACAATCATACAATCACAATCATGCAATCACAATCATACAATCATAATCATGCAATCACAATCATACAATCACAATCGTACAATCACAATCGCACAACCACAATCAGACAATCACAATCATACAATCACAATCATACAATCACAATCATACAATCACAATCATACAATCACAAAAATACAATCATAATCATACAATCACAATCATACAATCGCAATCATACAATCACAATCATACAATCATAATCATACAATCACAATCATACGATCGCAATCATACAATCACAATCATACAATCACAATCATACAATCATAATCATACAATTACAATCATACATCACAATCATACAATCACAATCATACAATCGCAATCATACAATCACAATCATACAATCGCAATCATATAATCACAATCATACAATCGCAATCATACAATCACAATCATACAATCGCAATCATACAATCGCAATCATACAATTACAATCTCCCAAATACAATCTCCCAAATACAATCAAACAATCACAATCATACAAACACAATCATACAATCACAATCATACAATCACAATCATACTATCACAATCGTACAATCACAATCGTACAATCACAATCGCACAACCACAATCAGACAATCACAATCATACAATCACAATCATACAATCACAATCATACAATCACAATCATACAATCACAATCATACAATCACAATCATACAATCACAATCATACTTTCACAATCATACTATCACAATCATACAATCACAATCATACAATCACAGTCATACAATAACAATCATATAATCACAATCATACTATCACAATCATACAATCACAATCATACAATCACAATCATACAATCACAATCATAAAATCACAATCATACAATCACAATCATACAATCACAATCATACAATCACAATCAAAGAATTACAATCATACAATCACAATCATACAATCGCTAGCATACAATCACAATCATACAATCTCAATCATACAATCACAATCATACAATCACAATCATACAGTCACAATCATACAACTACAATCATACATCACAATCATGCAATCACAATCATACAATCGCAATCATACAATCGCAATTATACAATCGCAATCATATAATCACAATCATACAATCTCAATCACACAATCACAATCATACAACCACAATCAGACAATCACAATCATACAATCACAATCATACAATCACAATTATGCAATCACAATCATACAATCGCATTCATACAATCGCAATCATACAATCACAATCATACAATCACAATCATACAATCACAATCATAAATTCACAAAAATACAAACTTAATCATACAATCACAATCATACATCACAATCATACAATCATAATCATACAATCACAATCATACAATCGCAATCATACAATCGCAATCATACAATTACAGTATCCCAAATACAATCTCGCAAATACAATCATACAATCACAATCATACAATCACAATCATACAATCACAATCATACAATCACAATCATACAATCGCAATCATACAATTACAATATCCCAAATACAATCATACAATCACAATCACGCAATCACAATCATACAATCATAATCATACAATTACAATCATACATCACAATCATACAATCACAATCATACTATCACAATCATACAATCGCAATCATACAATCACAATCATACAATCACAATCATACAATCACAATCGTACTATCAAAATCATACAATCACAATCATACAATCACAATCGTACATTCACAATCATACATTCACAATCATACAATCACAATCATACAATCGCAATCATAAAATCACAAAAATTCAAACTTAATCATACAATCACAATCATACAATCGCAATCATACAATCACAATCATACAATCATAATCGTACAATCACAATCATACGATCGCAATCATACAATCACAATCATACCATCACAATCATACAATCGCAAGCATACAATCACAATCATACAATCACAATCATATAATCACAATCATACAATCACAATCATACAATCACAATCATACAATCGCAATCATACATTCAAAATCATGCAATTACAATCATACAATCACAATCATGCAATCACAATCATACAATCAGAATCGTACAATCACAATCATTCAATAACAATCGTACAATCACAATCGTACAATCACAATCGCACAACCACAATCAGACAATCACACTCATACAATCACAATCATACAATCACAATCATACAATCACAATCATACAATCACAATCATACCATCACAATCATACTTTAACAATCATACCATCACAATCATACAATCGCAAGCATACAATCACAATCATACAATCTCAATCATACAATCACAATCATACAATCATAATCATACAATTACAGTCATACATCACAATCATACAATCACAATCATACAATCGCAATCATACAATCACAATCATACAATCGCAATCATACAAATACAATCTCCCAAATACAATCAAACAATCACAATCATACAAACACAATCATACAATCACAATCATACAATCACAATCATACAATCACAATCATACTATCACAATCGTACAATCACAATCGTACAATCACAATCGCACAACCACAATCATACAATCACAATCATACAATCACAATCATACAATCACAATCATACAATCGCAATCATACAATCGCAATCATACAATCGCAATCATACAATCGCAATCATACAATCGCAATCATACAATCGCAATCATACAATCACAATCATACAATCGCAATCATACAATTACAATCTCCCAAATACAATCACCCAAATACAATCATACAATCACAATCATACAATCATAATCATACAATCACAGTCATACAATCACAATCATACAATCACAATCATACAATCACAATCATACAATCGCATTCATACAATCGCAATCATACAATCACAATCATACAATCGCAATCATACAATTACAATCTCCCAAATACAATCTCCCAAATACAATCACCCAAATACAATCATACAATCGCAATCATACAATCATAATCATACAATCACAATCATACAATCACAATCATACAATCACAATCATACTATCACAATCATTCAATCACAATCATACAATCACAATCATACAATCACAATCATACAATCACAATCATACAATCACAATCATACAATCACAATCATACATTCAAAATCATGCAATCACAATCATACAATCACAATCATGCAATCACAATCATACAATCATAATCATGCAATCACAATCATACAATCACAATCGTACAATCACAATCGTACAATCACAATCGCACAACCACAATCATACAATCATAATCATACAATCACAATCATACTTTCACAATCATACAATCACAATCATACAATCACAATCATACAATCACAATCATACAATCATAATCATACAATTACAATCATACATCACAATCATACAATCACAATCATACAATCGCAATCATACAATTACAATATCCCAAATACAATCTCCCAAATACAATCATACAATCACAATCATACAATCACACTCATACAATCAGAATCATGCAATCACAATCATACAATCACAATCATACAATCACATTCATACAATCGCAAGCATACAATAACAATCATACAATCTCAATCATACAATCACAATCATACAATCATAACCATACAATTACAATCATACATCACAATCACACAATCACAATCATACAATCGCAATCATACAATTACAATATCCCAAATACAATCTCGCAATTACAATCATACAATCACAATCATACAATCACAATCATACAATCACAATCATAAAATCACAATCATACAATCACAATCATACCATCACAATCATACAATAGCATTCATACAATCGCAATCATACAATCACAATCATACAATCGCAATCATACAATCACAATCATACTATCACAATCATACAATCACAATCATACAATCACAATCATACAATCACAATCATACAATCACAATCATACATTCAAAGTCATGCAATCACAATCATACAATCACAATCATGCAATCACAATCATACAATCATAATCATGCAATCACAATCATACAATCACAATCGTACAATCATAATCGCACAACCACAATCAGACAATCACAATCATACAATCACAATCATACAATCACAATCATACAATCACAATCATACAATCACAAAAATACAATCATAATCATACAATCACAATCATACAATCGCAATCATACAATCACAATCATACAATCATAATCATACAATCACAATCATACGATCGCAATCATACAATCACAATCATACAATCACAATCATACAATCATAATCATACAATTACAATCATACATCACAATCATACAATCACAATCATACAATCGCAATCATACAATCACAATCATACAATCGCAATCATATAATCACAATCATACAATCGCAATCATACAATCACAATCATACAATCGCAATCATACAATTACAATCTCCCAAATACAATCTCCCAAATACAATCAAACAATCACAATCATACAAACACAATCATACAATCACAATCATACAATCACAATCATACTATCACAATCGTACAATCACAATCGTACAATCACAATCGCACAACCACAATCAGACAATCACAATCATACAATCACAATCATACAATCAGAATCGTACAATCACAATCATTCAATAACAATCGTACAATCACAATCGTACAATCACAATCGCACAACCACAATCAGACAATCACACTCATACAATCACAATCATACAATCACAATCATACAATCACAATCATACAATCACAATCATACCATCACAATCATACTTTAACAATCATACCATCACAATCATACAATCGCAAGCATACAATCACAGTCATACAATCACAATCATACATACACAATCATACAATCACAATCATACAATCGCAATCATACAATCGCAATCATACAATTACAGTATCCCAAATACAATCTCGCAAATACAATCATACAATCACAATCATACAATCACAATCATACAATCACAATCATACAATGGCAATCATACAATTACAATATCCCAAATACAATCATACAATCACAATCACGCAATCACAATCATACAATCATAATCATACAATTACAATCATACATCACAATCATACAATCACAATCATACAATCGCAATCATACAATCACAATCATACAATCACAATCATACAATCACAATCGTACTATCAAAATCATACAATCACAATCATACAATCACAATCGTACATTCACAATCATACAATCACAATCATACAATCACAATCATACAATCGCAATCATAAAATCACAAAAATTCAAACTTAATCATACAATCACAATCATACAATCGCAATCATACAATCACAATCATACAATCATAATCGTACAATCACAATCATACGATCGCAATCATACAATCACAATCATACCATCACAATCATACAATCGCAAGCATACAATCACAATCATACAATCACCATCATATAATCACAATCATACAATCACAATCATACAATCGCAATCATACAATTACAATCTCCCAAATACAATCACCCAAATACAATCATACAATCACAATCATACAATCATAATCATACAATCACAATCATACAATCACAATCATACAATCACAATCATACTATCACAATCATACAATCACAATCATACAATCACAATCATACAATCACAATCATACAATCACAATCATACAATCACAATCATACAATCACATTCATACAATCGCAAGCATACAATCACAATCATACAATCTCAATCATACAATCACAATCATACAATCATAATCATACAATTACAATCATACATCACAATCATACAATCACAATCATACAATCGCAATCATACAATTACAATATCCCAAATACAATCTCCCAAATACAATCATACAATCACAATCATACAATCACAATCATACAATCACAATCATACAATCACAATCATACAATCACAATCATACAATCACAATCATACAATCGCATTCATACAATCGCAATCATACAATCACAATCATACAATCGCAATCATACAATTACAATCTCCCAAATACAATCTCCCAAATACAATCACCCAAATACAATCATACAATCGCAATCATACAATCATAATCATACAATCACAATCATACAATCACAATCATACAATCACAATCATACTATCACAATCATACAATCACAATCATACAATCACAATCATACAATCACAATCATACAATCACAATCATACAATCACAATCATACAATCACAATCATACAATCACAATCATACATCCAAAATCATGCAATCACAATCATACAATCACAATCATGCAATCACAATCATACAATCATAATCATGCAATCACAATCATACAATCACAATCGTACAATCACAATCGTACAATCACAATCGCACAACCACAATCATACAATCATAATCATACAATCACAATCATACTTTCACAATCATACAATCACAATCATACAATCACAATCATACAATCACAATCATACAATCACAATCATACAATCACAATCATACAATCACAATCATACAATCACAATCATACAATCACAATCATACAATCACAATCATACAATCGCAATTATACAATCGCAATCATATAATCACAATCATACAATCTCAATCACACAATCACAATCATACAACCACAATCAGACAATCACAATCATACAATCACAATCATACAATCACAATCATACAATCACAATTATGCAATCACAATCATACAATCACAATCATACAATCACAATCATACTATCACAATCATACAATCACAATCATACAATCTCAATCACACAATCACAATCATACAACCACAATCAGACAATCACAATCATACAATCACAATCATACAATCACAATCATACAATCACAATTATGCAATCACAATCATACAACCACAATCATACGATCGCAATCATACAATCACAATCATACAATCATAATCATACAATTACAATCATACATCACAATCATACAATCACAATCATACAACCGCAATCATACAATTACAATATCCCAAATACAATCTCCCAAATACAATCATACAATCACAATCATACATACACAATCATACAATCACAATCATACAATCGCAATCATACAATCGCAATCATACAATTACAATATCCCAAATACAATCATACAATCACAATCATACAATCACAATCATACAATCACAATCATACAATCACAATCATACAATCACAATCATACAATCGCAATCATACAATTACAATATCCCAAATACAATCTCCCAAATACAATCATACAATCACAATCACACAATCACAATCATACAATCATAATCATACAATTACAATCATACATCACAATCATACAATCACAATCATACTATCACAATCATACAATCACAATCATACAGTCACAATCATACAATCACAATCATACATCACAATCATACAATCACAATCATACTATCACAATCATAGAATCGCAATCATACAATCACAATCATACAATCACAATCATACAATCACAATCGTACTATCAAAATCATACAATCACAATCATACAATCACAATCGTACATTCACAATCATACAATCACAATCATACAATCACAATCATACAATCGCAATCATAAAATCACAAAAATTCAAACTTAATCATACAATCACAATCATACAATCGCAATCATACAATCACAATCATACAATCATAATCGTACAATCACAATCATACGATCGCAATCATACAATCACAATCATACCATCACAATCATACAATCGCAAGCATACAATCACAATCATACAATCACAATCATATAATCACAATCATACAATCACAATCATACAATCACAATCATACAATCGCAATCATACATTCAAAATCATGCAATTACAATCATACAATCACAATCATGCAATCACAATCATACAATCACAATCATACCATCACAATCATACTTTAACAATCATACCATCACAATCATACAATCGCAAGCATACAATCACAATCATACAATCTCAATCATACAATCACAATCATACAATCATAATCATACAATTACAGTCATACATCACAATCATACAATCACAATCATACAATCGCAATCATACAATCACAATCATACAATCGCAATCATACAAATACAATCTCCCAAATACAATCTCCCAAATACAATCTCCCAAATACAATCTCCCAAATACAATCAAACAATCACAATCATACAAACACAATCATACAATCACAATCATACAATCACAATCATACTATCACAATCGTACAATCACAATCGTACAATCACAATCGCACAACCACAATCATACAATCACAATCATACAATCACAATCATACAATCACAATCATACAATCGCAATCATACAATCGCAATCATACAATCGCAATCATACAATCGCAATCATACAATCGCAATCATACAATCACAATCATACAATCGCAATCATACAATTACAATCTCCCAAATACAATCACCCAAATACAATCATACAATCACAATCATACAATCACAATCATACAATCATAATCATACAATCACAATCATACAATCACAATCATACAATCACAATCATACTATCACAATCATACAATCACAATCATACAATCACAATCATACAATCACAATCATACAATCACAATCATACAATCACAATCATACATCCAAAATCATGCAATCACAATCATACAATCACAATCATGCAATCACAATCATACAATCATAATCATGCAATCACAATCATACAATCACAATCGTACAATCACAATCGTACAATCACAATCGCACAACCACAATCATACAATCATAATCATACAATCACAATCATACTTTCACAATCATACAATCACAATCATACAATCACAATCATACAATCACAATCATACAATCACAATCATACAATCACAATCATACAATCACAATCATACAATCGCAATCATACAATCGCAATTATACAATCGCAATCATATAATCACAATCATACAATCTCAATCACACAATCACAATCATACAACCACAATCAGACAATCACAATCATACAATCACAATCATACAATCACAATTATGCAATCACAATCATACAATCGCATTCATACAATCGCAATCATACAATCACAATCATACAATCACAATCATACAATCACAATCATAAATTCACAAAAATACAAACTTAATCATACAATCACAATCATACATCACAATCATACAATCACAATCGTACAATCACAATCATACAATCACAATTATGCAATCACAATCATACAATCGCAATCATACAATCACAATCATACAATCATAATCATACAATCACAATCATACGATCGCAATCATACAATCACAATCATACAATCACAATTATGCAATCACAATCATACAATCGCAATCATACAATCACAATCATACAATCATAATCATACAATCACAATCATACGATCGCAATCATACAATCACAATCATACAATCATAATCATACAATTACAATCATACATCACAATCATACAATCACAATCATACAACCGCAAACATACAATTACAATATCCCAAATACAATCTCCCAAATACAATCATACAATCACAATCATACATACACAATCATACAATCACAATCATACAATCGCAATCATACAATCGCAATCATACAATTACAATATCCCAAATACAATCATACAATCACAATCATACAATCACAATCATACAATCACAATCATACAATCACAATCATACAATCGCAATCATACAATTACAATATCCCAAATACAATCTCCCAAATACAATCATACAATCACAAACACACAATCACAATCATACAATCATAATCATACAATTACAATCATACATCACAATCATACAATCACAATCATACTATCACAATCATACAATCACAATCATACAGTCACAATCATACAATCACAATCATACAATCACCATCATACAATCATAATCATACAATCACAATCATAAAATCACAATTATACAATCACAATCATACAATCACGATCATACAATCGCAAGCATACAATCACAGTCATACAATCTCAATCATACAATCTCAATCATACAATCACAATCATACAATCACAATCATACAATCACAATCATACAATCACAATCATACAATCACAATCATACTTTCACAATCATACAATCACAATCATACAATCACAATCATACAATCACAGTCATACAATCACAGTCATACAATCACAATCGTACTATCAAAATCATGCAATCACAATCATACAATCACAATCGTACATTCACAATCATACAATCACAATCATACAATCACAATCATACAATCACAATCATACAATCACAATCATACTATCACAATCATACAATCACAATCATACAATCACAATCATACAATCACAATCATACAGTCACAATCATACATTCAAAATCATGCAATCACAATCATACAATCACAATCATGCAATCACAATCATACAATCATAATCATGCAATCACAATCATACAATCACAATCGTACAATCACAATCGTACAATCACAGTCGCACAACCACAATCATACAATCATAATCATACAATCACAATCATACTTTCACAATCATACAATCACAATCATACAATCACAATCATACAATCACAATCATACAATCACAATCATACAATCACAATCATACAATCACAATCATACAATCGCAATCATACAATCGCAATCATACAATCGCAATCATACAATCGCAATCATACAATCACAATCATACAATCTCAATCATACAATCACAATCATACAACCACAATCAGACAATCACAATCATACAGTCACAATCATACAATCACAATTATGCAATCACAATCATACAATCGCATTCATACAATCGCAATCATACAATCACAATCATACAATCACAATCATACAATCACAATCATAAAATCACAAAAATACAAACTTAATCATACAATCACAATCATACAATCGCAATCATACAATCACAATCATACAATCATAATCGTACAATCAAAATCATACGATCGCAATCATACAATCACAATCATACCATCACAATCATACAATCACAATCATACAATCATAATCATACAATTACAATCATACATCACAATCATACAATCACAATCATACAATCGCAATCATACAATTACAATATCCCAAATACAATCTCCCAAATACAATCATACAATCACAATCATACATACACAATCATACAATCACAATCATACAATCGCAATCATACAATCGCAATCATACAATTACAGTATCCCAAATACAATCTCGCAAATACAATCATACAATCACAATCATACAATCACAATCATACAATCACAATCATACAATCACAATCATACAATCACAATCATACTATCACAATCATACAATCACAATCATACAATCACAATCATACAATCACAATCATACAATCACAATCATACAATCACAATCATACAATCACATTCATACAATCGCAAGCATACAATCACAATCATACAATCTCAATCATACAATCACAATCATACAATCACAATCATACAATCACAATCATACAATCACAATCATACTATCACAATCATACAATCACAATCAGACAATCACAATCATACAATCACAATCATACAATCAGAATCGTACAATCACAATCATTCAATAACAATCGTACAATCACAATCGTACAATCACAATCGCACAACCACAATCAGACAATCACACTCATACAATCACAATCATACAATCACAATCATACAATCACAATCATACAATCACAATCATACCATCACAATCATACTTTAACAATCATACCATCACAATCATACAATCGCAAGCATACAATCACAGTCATACAATCACAATCATACATACACAATCATACAATCACAATCATACAATCGCAATCATACAATCGCAATCATACAATTACAGTATCCCAAATACAATCTCGCAAATACAATCATACAATCACAATCATACAATCACAATCATACAATCACAATCATACAATCACAATCATACTATCACAATCATACAATCACAATCATACAATCACAATCATACAATCACAATCATACAATCACAATCATACAATCACAATCATACAATCACAATCATACAATCACATTCATACAATCGCAAGCATACAATCACAATCATACAATCTCAATCATACAATCACAATCATACAATCATAATCATACAATTACAATCATACATCACAATCATACAATCACAATCATACAATCGCAATCATACAATTACAATATCCCAAATACAATCTCCCAAATACAATCATACAATCACAATCATACAATCACAATCATACAATCACAATCATACAATCACAATCATACAATCACAATCATACAATCACAATCATACAATCGCATTCATACAATCGCAATCATACAATCACAATCATACAATCGCAATCATACAATTACAATCTCCCAAATACAATCTCCCAAATACAATCACCCAAATACAATCATACAATCGCAATCATACAATCATAATCATACAATCACAATCATACAATCACAATCATACAATCACAATCATACTATCACAATCATACAATCACAATCATACAATCACAATCATACAATCACAATCATACAATCACAATCATACAATCACAATCATACAATCACAATCATACAATCACAATCATACATCCAAAATCATGCAATCACAATCATACAATCACAATCATGCAATCACAATCATACAATCATAATCATGCAATCACAATCATACAATCACAATCGTACAATCACAATCGTACAATCACAATCGCACAACCACAATCATACAATCATAATCATACAATCACAATCATACTTTCACAATCATACAATCACAATCATACAATCACAATCATACAATCACAATCATACAATCACAATCATACAATCACAATCATACAATCACAATCATACAATCACAATCATACAATCACAATCATACAATCACAATCATACAATCGCAATTATACAATCGCAATCATATAATCACAATCATACAATCTCAATCACACAATCACAATCATACAACCACAATCAGACAATCACAATCATACAATCACAATCATACAATCACAATCATACAATCACAATTATGCAATCACAATCATACAATCACAATCATACAATCACAATCATACTATCACAATCATACAATCACAATCATACAATCTCAATCACACAATCACAATCATACAACCACAATCAGACAATCACAATCATACAATCACAATCATACAATCACAATCATACAATCACAATTATGCAATCACAATCATACAACCACAATCATACGATCGCAATCATACAATCACAATCATACAATCATAATCATACAATTACAATCATACATCACAATCATACAATCACAATCATACAACCGCAATCATACAATTACAATATCCCAAATACAATCTCCCAAATACAATCATACAATCACAATCATACATACACAATCATACAATCACAATCATACAATCGCAATCATACAATCGCAATCATACAATCGCAATCATACAATTACAATATCCCAAATACAATCATACAATCACAATCATACAATCACAATCATACAATCACAATCATACAATCACAATCATACAATCACAATCATACAATCGCAATCATACAATTACAATATCCCAAATACAATCTCCCAAATACAATCATACAATCACAATCACACAATCACAATCATACAATCATAATCATACAATTACAATCATACATCACAATCATACAATCACAATCATACTATCACAATCATACAATCACAATCATACAGTCACAATCATACAATCACAATCATACATCACAATCATACAATCACAATCATACTATCACAATCATAGAATCGCAATCATACAATCACAATCATACAATCACAATCATACAATCACAATCGTACTATCAAAATCATACAATCACAATCATACAATCACAATCGTACATTCACAATCATACAATCACAATCATACAATCACAATCATACAATCGCAATCATAAAATCACAAAAATTCAAACTTAATCATACAATCACAATCATACAATCGCAATCATACAATCACAATCATACAATCATAATCGTACAATCACAATCATACGATCGCAATCATACAATCACAATCATACCATCACAATCATACAATCGCAAGCATACAATCACAATCATACAATCACAATCATATAATCACAATCATACAATCACAATCATACAATCACAATCATACAATCGCAATCATACATTCAAAATCATGCAATTACAATCATACAATCACAATCATGCAATCACAATCATACAATCACAATCATACCATCACAATCATACTTTAACAATCATACCATCACAATCATACAATCGCAAGCATACAATCACAATCATACAATCTCAATCATACAATCACAATCATACAATCATAATCATACAATTACAGTCATACATCACAATCATACAATCACAATCATACAATCGCAATCATACAATCACAATCATACAATCGCAATCATACAAATACAATCTCCCAAATACAATCTCCCAAATACAATCTCCCAAATACAATCTCCCAAATACAATCAAACAATCACAATCATACAAACACAATCATACAATCACAATCATACAATCACAATCATACTATCACAATCGTACAATCACAATCGTACAATCACAATCGCACAACCACAATCATACAATCACAATCATACAATCACAATCATACAATCACAATCATACAATCGCAATCATACAATCGCAATCATACAATCGCAATCATACAATCGCAATCATACAATCGCAATCATACAATCACAATCATACAATCGCAATCATACAATTACAATCTCCCAAATACAATCACCCAAATACAATCATACAATCACAATCATACAATCACAATCATACAATCATAATCATACAATCACAATCATACAATCACAATCATACAATCACAATCATACTATCACAATCATACAATCACAATCATACAATCACAATCATACAATCACAATCATACAATCACAATCATACAATCACAATCATACATCCAAAATCATGCAATCACAATCATACAATCACAATCATGCAATCACAATCATACAATCATAATCATGCAATCACAATCATACAATCACAATCGTACAATCACAATCGTACAATCACAATCGCACAACCACAATCATACAATCATAATCATACAATCACAATCATACTTTCACAATCATACAATCACAATCATACAATCACAATCATACAATCACAATCATACAATCACAATCATACAATCACAATCATACAATCACAATCATACAATCGCAATCATACAATCGCAATTATACAATCGCAATCATATAATCACAATCATACAATCTCAATCACACAATCACAATCATACAACCACAATCAGACAATCACAATCATACAATCACAATCATACAATCACAATTATGCAATCACAATCATACAATCGCATTCATACAATCGCAATCATACAATCACAATCATACAATCACAATCATACAATCACAATCATAAATTCACAAAAATACAAACTTAATCATACAATCACAATCATACATCACAATCATACAATCACAATCATACAATCACAATCATACAATCACAATTATGCAATCACAATCATACAATCGCAATCATACAATCACAATCATACAATCATAATCATACAATCACAATCATACGATCGCAATCATACAATCACAATCATACAATCACAATTATGCAATCACAATCATACAATCGCAATCATACAATCACAATCATACAATCATAATCATACAATCACAATCATACGATCGCAATCATACAATCACAATCATACAATCATAATCATACAATTACAATCATACATCACAATCATACAATCACAATCATACAACCGCAATCATACAATTACAATATCCCAAATACAATCTCCCAAATACAATCATACAATCACAATCATACATACACAATCATACAATCACAATCATACAATCGCAATCATACAATCGCAATCATACAATTACAATATCCCAAATACAATCATACAATCACAATCATACAATCACAATCATACAATCACAATCATACAATCACAATCATACAATCGCAATCATACAATTACAATATCCCAAATACAATCTCCCAAATACAATCATACAATCACAATCACACAATCACAATCATACAATCATAATCATACAATTACAATCATACATCACAATCATACAATCACAATCATACTATCACAATCATACAATCACAATCATACAGTCACAATCATACAATCACAATCATACAATCACAATCATACAATCATAATCATACAATCACAATCATAAAATCACAATTATACAATCACAATCATACAATCACGATCATACAATCGCAAGCATACAATCACAGTCATACAATCTCAATCATACAATCTCAATCATACAATCACAATCATACAATCACAATCATACAATCACAATCATACAATCACAATCATACAATCACAATCATACTTTCACAATCATACAATCACAATCATACAATCACAATCATACAATCACAGTCATACAATCACAGTCATACAATCACAATCGTACTATCAAAATCATGCAATCACAATCATACAATCACAATCGTACATTCACAATCATACAATCACAATCATACAATCACAATCATACAATCACAATCATACAATCACAATCATACTATCACAATCATACAATCACAATCATACAATCACAATCATACAATCACAATCATACAGTCACAATCATACATTCAAAATCATGCAATCACAATCATACAATCACAATCATGCAATCACAATCATACAATCATAATCATGCAATCACAATCATACAATCACAATCGTACAATCACAATCGTACAATCACAGTCGCACAACCACAATCATACAATCATAATCATACAATCACAATCATACTTTCACAATCATACAATCACAATCATACAATCACAATCATACAATCACAATCATACAATCACAATCATACAATCACAATCATACAATCACAATCATACAATCGCAATCATACAATCGCAATCATACAATCGCAATCATACAATCGCAATCATACAATCACAATCATACAATCTCAATCATACAATCACAATCATACAACCACAATCAGACAATCACAATCATACAGTCACAATCATACAATCACAATTATGCAATCACAATCATACAATCGCATTCATACAATCGCAATCATACAATCACAATCATACAATCACAATCATACAATCACAATCATAAAATCACAAAAATACAAACTTAATCATACAATCACAATCATACAATCGCAATCATACAATCACAATCATACAATCATAATCGTACAATCAAAATCATACGATCGCAATCATACAATCACAATCATACCATCACAATCATACAATCACAATCATACAATCATAATCATACAATTACAATCATACATCACAATCATACAATCACAATCATACAATCGCAATCATACAACTACAATATCCCAAATACAATCTCCCAAATACAATCATACAATCACAATCATACATACACAATCATACAATCACAATCATACAATCGCAATCATACAATCGCAATCATACAATTACAGTATCCCAAATACAATCTCGCAAATACAATCATACAATCACAATCATACAATCACAATCATACAATCACAATCATACAATCGCAATCATACAATTACAATATCCCAAATACAATCTCCCAAATACAATCATACAATCACAATCACACAATCACAATCATACAATCATAATCATACAATTACAATCATACATCACAATCATACAATCACAATCATACTATCACAATCATACAATCGCAATCATACAATCACAATCATACAATCACAATCATACAATCACAATCGTACATTCACAATCATACAATCACAATCATACAATCACAATCATACAATCACAATCATACAATCACAATCATACAATCACAATCATACAATCACAATCATACAATCACAATCATACAATCACAATCATACAATCGCAATCATACAATCGCAATCATACAATCGCAATCATACAATCTCAATCATACAATCACAATCATACAACCACAATCAGACAATCACAATCATACAATCACAATCATACAATCACAATTATGCAATCACAATCATACAATCGCATTCATACAATCGCAATCATACAATCACAATCATACAATCACAATCATACAATCACAATCATTAAATCACAAAAATACAAACTTAATCATACAATCACAATCATACAATCGCAATCATACAATCACAATCATACAATCATAATCGTACAATCACAATCATACGATCGCAATCATACAATCACAATCATACCATCACAATCATACAATCACAATCATACAATCATAATCATACAATCATAATCATACAATCACAATCATACAATCACAATCATACAATCACAATCATACAATCACAATCATACAATCACAATCATACAATCACAATCATACAATCACATTCATACAATCGCAAGCATACAATCACAATCATACAATCTCAATCATACAATCACAATCATACAATCACAATCATACAATCACAATCATACAATCACAATCATACAATCACAATCATACAATCACAATCATACAATCGCAATCATACAATTACAATATCCCAAATACAATCTCCCAAATACAATCATACAATCACAATCACACAATCACAATCATACAATCATAATCATACAATTACAATCATACATCACAATCATACAATCACAATCATACAATCACAATCATACAATCGCAATCATACAATTACAATATCCCAAATACAATCTCCCAAATACAATCATACAATCACAATCATACATACACAATCATACAATCACAATCATACAATCGCAATCATACAATCGCAATCATACAATCGCAATCATACAATTACAGTATCCCAAATACAATCTCGCAAATACAATCATACAATCACAATCATACAATCACAATCATACAATCACAATCATACAATCACAATCATACAATCACAATCATACAATCGCAATCATACAATTACAATATCCCAAATACAATCTCCCAAATACAATCATACAATCACAATCACACAATCACAATCATACAATCACAATCATACAATCACGATCATACAATCGCAAGCATACAATCACAATCATACAATCTCAATCATACAATCTCAATCATACAATCACAATCATACAATCACAATCATACAATCACAATCATACAATCACATTCATACAATCGCAAGCATACAGTCACAATCATACAATCTCAATCATACAATCACAATCATACAATCATAATCATACAATTACAATCATACATCACAATCATACAATCACAATCATACAATCGCAATCATACAATTACAATATCCCAAATACAATCTCCCAAATACAATCATACAATCACAATCATACAATCACAATCATACAATCACAATCATACAATCACAATCATACAATCACAATCATACAATCACAATCATACAATCACAATCATACAATCACATTCATACAATCGCAAGCATACAATAACAATCATACAATCTCAATCATACAATCACAATCATACAATCATAATCATACAATTACAATCATACATCACAATCATACAATTACAATCATACAATCACAATCATACAATCACAATCATACAATCGCAATCATTCAATCGCAATCATACAATCGCAATCATACAATCGCAATCATACAATCTCAATCATACAATCTCAATCATACAATCACAATCATACAATCACAATCATACAATCACAATCATACAATCACATTCATACAATCGCAAGCATACAATCACAATCATACAATCGCAATCATACAATCACAATCATACAATCTCAATCATACAATCACAATCATACAACCACAATCAGACAATCACAATCATACAATCACAATCATACAATCACAATCATACAATCGCAATCATACAATCACAATCATACAATCATAATCATACAATCACAATCATACGATCGCAATCATACAATCACTATCATACCATCACAATCATACAATCACAATCATACAATCATAATCATACAATTACAATCATACATCACAATCATACAATCACAATCATACAATCGCAATCATACAATTACAATATCCCAAATACAATCTCCCAAATACAATCATACAATCACAATCATACATACACAATCATACAATCACAATCATACAATCGCAATCATACAATCGCAATCATACAATTACAGTATCCCAAATACAATCTCGCAAATACAATCATACAATCACAATCATACAATCACAATCATACAATCACAATCATACAATCGCAATCATACAATTACAATATCCCAAATACAATCTCCCAAATACAATCATACAATTACAATCACACAATCACAATCATACAATCATAATCATACAATTACAATCATGCATCACAATCATACAATCACAATCATACTATCACAATCATACAATCACAATCATACAATCACAATCACACAATCACAATCATACAATCATAATCATACAATCACACTCATACAATCACAATCATACAATCACAATCATACAATCACGATTATACAATCGCAAGCATACAATCACAATCATACAATTTCAATCATACAATCTCAATCATACAATCACAATCATACAATCACAATCATACAATCACAATCATACAATCACATTCATACAATCGCAAGCATACAATCACAATCGTACAATCTCAATCATACAATCACAATCATACAATCATAATCATACAATTACAATCATACATCACAATCATACAATCACAATCATACAATCGCAATCATACAATTACAATATCCCAAATACAATCTCCCAAATACAATCATACAATCACAATCATACAATCACAATCATACAATCACAATCATACAATCACAATCATACAATCACAATCATACAATCGCAATCATACAATCACAATCATACAATCTCAATCATACAATCACAATCATACAACCACAATCAGACAATCACAATCATACAATCACAATCATACAATCACAATCATACAATCGCAATCATACAATCACAATCATACAATCACAATCATACAATCACAATCATACGATCGCAATCATACAATCACTATCATACCATCACAATCATACAATCACAATCATACAATCATAATCATACAATTACAATCATACATCACAATCATACAATCACAATCATACAATCGCAATCATACAATTACAATATCCCAAATACAATCTCCCAAATACAATCATACAATCACAATCATACATACACAATCATACAATCACAATCATACAATCGCAATCATACAATCGCAATCATACAATTACAGTATCCCAAATACAATCTCGCAAATACAATCATACAATCACAATCATACAATCACAATCATACAATCACAATCATACAATCGCAATCATACAATTACAATATCCCAAATACAATCTCCCAAATACAATCATACAATTACAATCACACAATCACAATCATACAATCATAATCATACAATTACAATCATGCATCACAATCATACAATCACAATCATACTATCACAATCATACAATCACAATCATACAATCACAATCATACAATCACAATCATACAATCATAATCATACAATCACAATCATACAATCACAATCATACAATCACAATCATACAATCACAATCATACAACCACAATCAGACAATCACAATCATACAATCACAATCATACAATCACAATTATGCAATCACAATCATACAATCGCATTCATACAATCGCAATCATACAATCACAATCATACTATCACAATCATACAATCACAATCATACAATCACAATCATACAATCACAATCATACAGTCACAATCGTACAATCACAATCGTACAATCACAGTCGCACAACCACAATCATACAATCATAATCATACAATCACAATCATACTTTCACAATCATACAATCACAATCATACAATCACAATCATACAATCACAATCATACAATCACAATCATACAATCACAATCATACAATCACAATCATACAATCACAATCATACAATCGCAATCATACAATCGCAATCATACAATCGCAATCATACAATCACAATCATACAATCTCAATCATACAATCACAATCATACAACCACAATCAGACAATCACAATCATACAGTCACAATCATACAATCACAATTATGCAATCACAATCATACAATCGCATTCATACAATCGCAATCATACAATCACAATCATACAATCACAATCATACAATCACAATCATAAAATCACAAAAATACAAACTTAATCATACAATCACAATCATACAATCGCAATCATACAATCACAATCATACAATCATAATCGTACAATCACAATCATACGATCGCAATCATACAATCACAATCATACCATCACAATCATACAATCACAATCATACAATCATAATCATACAATTACAATCATACATCACAATCATACAATCACAATCATACAATCGCAATCATACAATTACAATATCCCAAATACAATCTCCCAAATACAATCATACAATCACAATCATACATACACAATCATACAATCACAATCATACAATCGCAATCATACAATCGCAATCATACAATTACAGTATCCCAAATACAATCTCGCAAATACAATCATACAATCACAATCATACAATCACAATCATACAATCACAATCATACAATCGCAATCATACAATTACAATATCCCAAATACAATCTCCCAAATACAATCATACAATCACAATCACACAATCACAATCATACAATCATAATCATACAATTACAATCATACATCACAATCATACAATCACAATCATACTATCACAATCATACAATCGCAATCATACAATCACAATCATACAATCACAATCATACAATCACAATCGTACATTCACAATCATACAATCACAATCATACAATCACAATCATACAATCACAATCATACAATCACAATCATACAATCACAATCATACAATCACAATCATACAATCGCAATCATACAATCGCAATCATACAATCGCAATCATACAATCGCAATCATACAATCGCAATCATACAATCTCAATCATACAATCACAATCATACAACCACAATCAGACAATCACAATCATACAATCACAATCATACAATCACAATTATGCAATCACAATCATACAATCGCATTCATACAATCGCAATCATACAATCACAATCATACAATCACAATCATACAATCACAATCATTAAATCACAAAAATACAAACTTAATCATACAATCACAATCATACAATCGCAATCATACAATCACAATCATACAATCATAATCGTACAATCACAATCATACGATCGCAATCATACAATCACAATCATACCATCACAATCATACAATCACAATCATACAATCATAATCATACAATCATAATCATACAATCACAATCATACAATCACAATCATACAATTACAATCATACAATCACAATCATACAATCACAATCATACAATCACAATCATACAATCACATTCATACAATCGCAAGCATACAATCACAATCATACAATCTCAATCATACAATCACAATCATACAATCACAATCATACAATCACAATCATACAATCACAATCATACAATCACAATCATACAATCGCAATCATACAATTACAATATCCCAAATACAATCTCCCAAATACAATCATACAATCACAATCACACAATCACAATCATACAATCATAATCATACAATTACAATCATACATCACAATCATACAATCACAATCATACAATCGCAATCATACAATTACAATATCCCAAATACAATCTCCCAAATACAATCATACAATCACAATCATACATACACAATCATACAATCACAATCATACAATCGCAATCATACAATCGCAATCATACAATCGCAATCATACAATTACAGTATCCCAAATACAATCTCGCAAATACAATCATACAATCACAATCATACAATCACAATCATACAATCACAATCATACAATCACAATCATACAATCACAATCATACAATCACAATCATACAATCGCAATCATACAATTACAATATCCCAAATACAATCTCCCAAATACAATCATACAATCACAATCACACAATCACAATCATACAATCACAATCATACAATCACGATCATACAATCGCAAGCATACAATCACAATCATACAATCTCAATCATACAATCTCAATCATACAATCACAATCATACAATCACAATCATACAATCACAATCATACAATCACATTCATACAATCGCAAGCATACAATCACAATCATACAATCTCAATCATACAATCACAATCATACAATCATAATCATACAATTACAATCATACATCACAATCATACAATCACAATCATACAATCGCAATCATACAATTACAATATCCCAAATACAATCTCCCAAATACAATCATACAATCACAATCATACAATCACAATCATACAATCACAATCATACAATCACAATCATACAATCACAATCATACAATCACAATCATACAATCACAATCATACAATCACATTCATACAATCGCAAGCATACAATAACAATCATACAATCTCAATCATACAATCACAATCATACAATCATAATCATACAATTACAATCATACATCACAATCATACAATCACAATCATACAATCACAATCATACAATCACAATCATACAATCGCAATCATTCAATCGCAATCATACAATCGCAATCATACAATCGCAATCATACAATCACAATCATACAATCTCAATCATACAATCACAATCATACAACCACAATCAGACAATCACACTCATACAATCACAATCATACAATCACAATTATGCAATCACAATCATACAATCGCATTCATACAATCGCAATCATACAATCACAATCATACAATCACAATCATACAATCACAATCATACAATCACAATCATACAATCACAATCATAAAATCACAAAAATACAAACTTAATCATACAATCACAATCATACAATCGCAATCATACAATCACAATCATGCAATCATAATCATACAATCACAATCATACGATCGCAATCATACAATCACTATCATACCATCACAATCATACAATCACAATTATACAATCATAATCATACAATTACAATCATACATCACAATCATACAATCACAATCATACAATCACAATCATACAATCACAATCATACAATCGCAATCATACAATCGCAATCATACAATCGCAATCATACAATTACAGTATCCCAAATACAATCTCGCAAATACAATCATACAATCACAATCATAAAATCACAATCATACAATGATAATCATACAATTACAATCATACATCACAATCATACAATCACAATCATACTATCACAATCATACAATCACAATCATACAATCACAATCATACAATCACAATCATACAATCACAATCATACAATCGCAATCATACAATTACAATATCCCAAATACAATCTCCCAAATACAATCATACAATCACAATCACACAATCACAATCATACAATCATAATCATACAATTACAATCATACATCACAATCATACAATCACAATCATACTATCACAATCATACAATCACAATCATACAGTCACAATCATACAATCACAATCATACAATCACAATCATACAATCATAATCATACAATCACAATCATAAAATCACAATTATACAATCACAATCATACAATCACGATCATACAATCGCAAGCATACAATCACAGTCATACAATCTCAATCATACAATCTCAATCATACAATCACAATCATACAATCACAATCATACAATCACAATCATACAATCACAATCATACAATCACAATCATACTTTCACAATCATACAATCACAATCATACAATCACAATCATACAATCACAGTCATACAATCACAGTCATACAATCACAATCGTACTATCAAAATCATGCAATCACAATCATACAATCACAATCGTACATTCACAATCATACAATCACAATCATACAATCACAATCATACAATCACAATCATACAATCACAATCATACTATCACAATCATACAATCACAATCATACAATCACAATCATACAATCACAATCATACAGTCACAATCATACATTCAAAATCATGCAATCACAATCATACAATCACAATCATGCAATCACAATCATACAATCATAATCATGCAATCACAATCATACAATCACAATCGTACAATCACAATCGTACAATCACAGTCGCACAACCACAATCATACAATCATAATCATACAATCACAATCATACTTTCACAATCATACAATCACAATCATACAATCACAATCATACAATCACAATCATACAATCACAATCATACAATCACAATCATACAATCACAATCATACAATCACAATCATACAATCGCAATCATACAATCGCAATCATACAATCGCAATCATACAATCACAATCATACAATCTCAATCATACAATCACAATCATACAACCACAATCAGACAATCACAATCATACAGTCACAATCATACAATCACAATTATGCAATCACAATCATACAATCGCATTCATACAATCGCAATCATACAATCACAATCATACAATCACAATCATACAATCACAATCATACAATCACAATCATAAAATCACAAAAATACAAACTTAATCATACAATCACAATCATACAATCGCAATCATACAATCACAATCATACAATCATAATCGTACAATCAAAATCATACGATCGCAATCATACAATCACAATCATACCATCACAATCATACAATCACAATCATACAATCATAATCATACAATTACAATCATACATCACAATCATACAATCACAATCATACAATCGCAATCATACAATTACAATATCCCAAATACAATCTCCCAAATACAATCATACAATCACAATCATACATACACAATCATACAATCACAATCATACAATCGCAATCATACAATCGCAATCATACAATTACAGTATCCCAAATACAATCTCGCAAATACAATCATACAATCACAATCATACAATCACAATCATACAATCACAATCATACAATCGCAATCATACAATTACAATATCCCAAATACAATCTCCCAAATACAATCATACAATCACAATCACACAATCACAATCATACAATCATAATCATACAATTACAATCATACATCACAATCATACAATCACAATCATACTATCACAATCATACAATCGCAATCATACAATCACAATCATACAATCACAATCATACAATCACAATCGTACATTCACAATCATACAATCACAATCATACAATCACAATCATACAATCACAATCATACAATCACAATCATACAATCACAATCATACAATCACAATCATACAATCACAATCATACAATCACAATCATACAATCACAATCATACAATCGCAATCATACAATCGCAATCATACAATCGCAATCATACAATCTCAATCATACAATCACAATCATACAACCACAATCAGACAATCACAATCATACAATCACAATCATACAATCACAATTATGCAATCACAATCATACAATCGCATTCATACAATCGCAATCATACAATCACAATCATACAATCACAATCATACAATCACAATCATTAAATCACAAAAATACAAACTTAATCATACAATCACAATCATACAATCGCAATCATACAATCACAATCATACAATCATAATCGTACAATCACAATCATACGATCGCAATCATACAATCACAATCATACCATCACAATCATACAATCACAATCATACAATCATAATCATACAATCATAATCATACAATCACAATCATACAATCACAATCATACAATCACAATCATACAATCACAATCATACAATCACAATCATACAATCACAATCATACAATCACAATCATACAATCACATTCATACAATCGCAAGCATACAATCACAATCATACAATCTCAATCATACAATCACAATCATACAATCACAATCATACAATCACAATCATACAATCACAATCATACAATCACAATCATACAATCGCAATCATACAATTACAATATCCCAAATACAATCTCCCAAATACAATCATACAATCACAATCACACAATCACAATCATACAATCATAATCATACAATTACAATCATACATCACAATCATACAATCACAATCATACAATCGCAATCATACAATTACAATATCCCAAATACAATCTCCCAAATACAATCATACAATCACAATCATACATACACAATCATACAATCACAATCATACAATCGCAATCATACAATCGCAATCATACAATCGCAATCATACAATTACAGTATCCCAAATACAATCTCGCAAATACAATCATACAATCACAATCATACAATCACAATCATACAATCACAATCATACAATCACAATCATACAATCGCAATCATACAATTACAATATCCCAAATACAATCTCCCAAATACAATCATACAATCACAATCACACAATCACAATCATACAATCACAATCATACAATCACGATCATACAATCGCAAGCATACAATCTCAATCATACAATCTCAATCATACAATCACAATCATACAATCACAATCATACAATCACAATCATACAATCACATTCATACAATCGCAAGCATACAGTCACAATCATACAATCTCAATCATACAATCACAATCATACAATCATAATCATACAATTACAATCATACATCACAATCATACAATCACAATCATACAATCGCAATCATACAATTACAATATCCCAAATACAATCTCCCAAATACAATCATACAATCACAATCATACAATCACAATCATACAATCACAATCATACAATCACAATCATACAATCACAATCATACAATCACAATCATACAATCACAATCATACAATCACATTCATACAATCGCAAGCATACAATAACAATCATACAATCTCAATCATACAATCACAATCATACAATCATAATCATACAATTACAATCATACATCACAATCATACAATCACAATCATACAATCACAATCATACAATCACAATCATACAATCGCAATCATTCAATCGCAATCATACAATCGCAATCATACAATCGCAATCATACAATCTCAATCATACAATCTCAATCATACAATCACAATCATACAATCACAATCATACAATCACAATCATACAATCACATTCATACAATCGCAAGCATACAATCACAATCGTACAATCTCAATCATACAATCACAATCATACAATCATAATCATACAATTACAATCATACATCACAATCATACAATCACAATCATACAATCGCAATCATACAATTACAATATCCCAAATACAATCTCCCAAATACAATCATACAATCACAATCATACAATCACAATCATACAATCACAATCATACAATCACAATCATACAATCACAATCATACAATCGCAATCATACAATCACAATCATACAATCTCAATCATACAATCACAATCATACAACCACAATCAGACAATCACAATCATACAATCACAATCATACAATCACAATCATACAATCGCAATCATACAATCACAATCATACAATCATAATCATACAATCACAATCATACGATCGCAATCATACAATCACTATCATACCATCACAATCATACAATCACAATCATACAATCATAATCATACAATTACAATCATACATCACAATCATACAATCACAATCATACAATCGCAATCATACAATTACAATATCCCAAATACAATCTCCCAAATACAATCATACAATTACAATCACACAATCACAATCATACAATCATAATCATACAATTACAATCATGCATCACAATCATACAATCACAATCATACTATCACAATCATACAATCACAATCATACAATCACAATCATACAATCACAATCATACAATCATAATCATACAATCACAATCATACAACCACAATCAGACAATCACACTCATACAATCACAATCATACAATCACAATTATGCAATCACAATCATACAATCGCATTCATACAATCGCAATCATACAATCACAATCATACAATCACAATCATACAATCACAATCATACAATCACAATCATACAATCACAATCATAAAATCACAAAAATACAAACTTAATCATACAATCACAATCATACAATCGCAATCATACAATCACAATCATGCAATCATAATCATACAATCACAATCATACGATCGCAATCATACAATCACTATCATACCATCACAATCATACAATCACAATCATACAATCATAATCATACAATTACAATCATGCATGACAATCATACAATCACAATCATACTATCACAATCATACAATCACAATCATACAATCGCAATCATA
The DNA here is from genome assembly GCF_050947335.1 of Megachile rotundata. Lineage (NCBI taxonomy): Eukaryota > Metazoa > Arthropoda > Insecta > Hymenoptera > Megachilidae > Megachile > Megachile rotundata. Next base: position 3,153,338 of record NW_027473321.1, on the reverse strand, counting down.
CAATCACAATCATGCAATCATAATCATACAATCACAATCATTCGATCGCAATCATACAATCACTATCATACCATCACAATCATACAATCACAATCATACAATCATAATCATACAATTACAATCATACATCACAATCATACAATCACAATCATACAATCACAATCATACAATCACAATCATACAATCGCAATCATACAATCGCAATCATACAATTACAGTATCCCAAATACAATCTCGCAAATACAATCATACAATCACAATCATAAAATCACAATCATACAATCATAATCATACAATTACAATCATACATCACAATCATACAATCACAATCATACTATCACAATCATACAATCACAATCATACAATCACAATCATACAATCACAATCATACAATCACGATCATACAATCGCAAGCATACAATCACAATCATACAATCTCAATCATACAATCTCAATCATACAATCACAATCATACAATCACAATCATACAATCACAATCATACAATCACAATCATACAATCACAATCATACAATCACAATCATAAAATCACAAAAATACAAACTTAATCATACAATCACCATCATACATCACAATCATACAATCACAATCATACAATCGCAATCATACAATTACAATATCCCAAATACAATCTCCCAAATACAATCATACAATCACAATCATACAATCACAATCATACAATCACAATCATACAATCACAATCATACAATCACAATCATACAATCGCAATCATACAATCACAATCATCCAATCTCAATCATACAATCGCAATCATACAACCACAATCAGACAATCACAATCATACAATCACAATCATACAATCACAATCATACAATCGCAATCATACAATCACAATCATACAATCATAATCATACAATCACAATCATACGATCGCAATCATACAATCACTATCATACCATCACAATCATACAATCACAATCATACAATCATAATCATACAATTACAATCATACATCACAATCATACAATCACAATCATACAATCGCAATCATACAATTACAATATCCCAAATACAATCTCCCAAATACAATCATACAATCACAATCATACATACACAATCATACAATCACAATCATACAATCGCAATCATACAATCGCAATCATACAATTACAGTATCCCAAATACAATCTCGCAAATACAATCATACAATCACAATCATACAATCACAATCATACAATCACAATCATACAATCGCAATCATACAATTACAATATCCCAAATACAATCTCCCAAATACAATCATACAATTACAATCACACAATCACAATCATACAATCATAATCATACAATTACAATCATGCATCACAATCATACAATCACAATCATACTATCACAATCATACAATCACAATCATACAATCACAATCACACAATCACAATCATACAATCATAATCATACAATCACACTCATACAATCACAATCATACAATCACAATCATACAATCACAATCATACAATCACGATTATACAATCGCAAGCATACAATCACAATCATACAATTTCAATCATACAATCTCAATCATACAATCACAATCATACAATCACAATCATACAATCACAATCATACAATCACATTCATACAATCGCAAGCATACAATCACAATCGTACAATCTCAATCATACAATCACAATCATACAATCATAATCATACAATTACAATCATACATCACAATCATACAATCACAATCATACAATCGCAATCATACAATTACAATATCCCAAATACAATCTCCCAAATACAATCATACAATCACAATCATACAATCACAATCATACAATCACAATCATACAATCACAATCATACAATCACAATCATACAATCGCAATCATACAATCACAATCATACAATCTCAATCATACAATCACAATCATACAACCACAATCAGACAATCACAATCATACAATCACAATCATACAATCACAATCATACAATCGCAATCATACAATCACAATCATACAATCACAATCATACAATCACAATCATACGATCGCAATCATACAATCACTATCATACCATCACAATCATACAATCACAATCATACAATCATAATCATACAATTACAATCATACATCACAATCATACAATCACAATCATACAATCGCAATCATACAATTACAATATCCCAAATACAATCTCCCAAATACAATCATACAATCACAATCATACATACACAATCATACAATCACAATCATACAATCGCAATCATACAATCGCAATCATACAATTACAGTATCCCAAATACAATCTCGCAAATACAATCATACAATCACAATCATACAATCACAATCATACAATCACAATCATACAATCGCAATCATACAATTACAATATCCCAAATACAATCTCCCAAATACAATCATACAATTACAATCACACAATCACAATCATACAATCATAATCATACAATTACAATCATGCATCACAATCATACAATCACAATCATACTATCACAATCATACAATCACAATCATACAATCACAATCATACAATCACAATCATACAATCATAATCATACAATCACAATCATACAATCACAATCATACAATCACAATCATACAATCACAATCATACAACCACAATCAGACAATCACAATCATACAATCACAATCATACAATCACAATTATGCAATCACAATCATACAATCGCATTCATACAATCGCAATCATACAATCACAATCATACTATCACAATCATACAATCACAATCATACAATCACAATCATACAATCACAATCATACAGTCACAATCATACATTCAAAATCATGCAATCACAATCATACAATCACAATCATGCAATCACAATCATACAATCATAATCATGCAATCACAATCATACAATCACAATCGTACAATCACAATCGTACAATCACAGTCGCACAACCACAATCATACAATCATAATCATACAATCACAATCATACTTTCACAATCATACAATCACAATCATACAATCACAATCATACAATCACAATCATACAATCACAATCATACAATCACAATCATACAATCACAATCATACAATCACAATCATACAATCGCAATCATACAATCGCAATCATACAATCGCAATCATACAATCACAATCATACAATCTCAATCATACAATCACAATCATACAACCACAATCAGACAATCACAATCATACAGTCACAATCATACAATCACAATTATGCAATCACAATCATACAATCGCATTCATACAATCGCAATCATACAATCACAATCATACAATCACAATCATACAATCACAATCATAAAATCACAAAAATACAAACTTAATCATACAATCACAATCATACAATCGCAATCATACAATCACAATCATACAATCATAATCGTACAATCACAATCATACGATCGCAATCATACAATCACAATCATACCATCACAATCATACAATCACAATCATACAATCATAATCATACAATTACAATCATACATCACAATCATACAATCACAATCATACAATCGCAATCATACAATTACAATATCCCAAATACAATCTCCCAAATACAATCATACAATCACAATCATACATACACAATCATACAATCACAATCATACAATCGCAATCATACAATCGCAATCATACAATTACAGTATCCCAAATACAATCTCGCAAATACAATCATACAATCACAATCATACAATCACAATCATACAATCACAATCATACAATCGCAATCATACAATTACAATATCCCAAATACAATCTCCCAAATACAATCATACAATCACAATCACACAATCACAATCATACAATCATAATCATACAATTACAATCATACATCACAATCATACAATCACAATCATACTATCACAATCATACAATCGCAATCATACAATCACAATCATACAATCACAATCATACAATCACAATCGTACATTCACAATCATACAATCACAATCATACAATCACAATCATACAATCACAATCATACAATCACAATCATACAATCACAATCATACAATCACAATCATACAATCACAATCATACAATCACAATCATACAATCGCAATCATACAATCGCAATCATACAATCGCAATCATACAATCGCAATCATACAATCTCAATCATACAATCACAATCATACAACCACAATCAGACAATCACAATCATACAATCACAATCATACAATCACAATTATGCAATCACAATCATACAATCGCATTCATACAATCGCAATCATACAATCACAATCATACAATCACAATCATACAATCACAATCATTAAATCACAAAAATACAAACTTAATCATACAATCACAATCATACAATCGCAATCATACAATCACAATCATACAATCATAATCGTACAATCACAATCATACGATCGCAATCATACAATCACAATCATACCATCACAATCATACAATCACAATCATACAATCATAATCATACAATCATAATCATACAATCACAATCATACAATCACAATCATACAATCACAATCATACAATCACAATCATACAATCACAATCATACAATCACAATCATACAATCACAATCATACAATCACATTCATACAATCGCAAGCATACAATCACAATCATACAATCTCAATCATACAATCACAATCATACAATCACAATCATACAATCACAATCATACAATCACAATCATACAATCACAATCATACAATCGCAATCATACAATTACAATATCCCAAATACAATCTCCCAAATACAATCATACAATCACAATCACACAATCACAATCATACAATCATAATCATACAATTACAATCATACATCACAATCATACAATCACAATCATACAATCGCAATCATACAATTACAATATCCCAAATACAATCTCCCAAATACAATCATACAATCACAATCATACATACACAATCATACAATCACAATCATACAATCGCAATCATACAATCGCAATCATACAATCGCAATCATACAATTACAGTATCCCAAATACAATCTCGCAAATACAATCATACAATCACAATCATACAATCACAATCATACAATCACAATCATACAATCACAATCATACAATCGCAATCATACAATTACAATATCCCAAATACAATCTCCCAAATACAATCATACAATCACAATCACACAATCACAATCATACAATCACAATCATACAATCACGATCATACAATCGCAAGCATACAATCACAATCATACAATCTCAATCATACAATCTCAATCATACAATCACATTCATACAATCACAATCATACAATCACAATCATACAATCACATTCATACAATCGCAAGCATACAATCACAATCATACAATCTCAATCATACAATCACAATCATACAATCATAATCATACAATTACAATCATACATCACAATCATACAATCACAATCATACAATCGCAATCATACAATTACAATATCCCAAATACAATCTCCCAAATACAATCATACAATCACAATCATACAATCACAATCATACAATCACAATCATACAATCACAATCATACAATCACAATCATACAATCACAATCATACAATCACAATCATACAATCACAATCATACAATCACATTCATACAATCGCAAGCATACAATAACAATCATACAATCTCAATCATACAATCACAATCATACAATCATAATCATACAATTACAATCATACATCACAATCATACAATCACAATCATACAATCACAATCATACAATCACAATCATACAATCGCAATCATTCAATCGCAATCATACAATCGCAATCATACAATCGCAATCATACAATCACAATCATACAATCTCAATCATACAATCACAATCATACAACCACAATCAGACAATCACACTCATACAATCACAATCATACAATCACAATTATGCAATCACAATCATACAATCGCATTCATACAATCGCAATCATACAATCACAATCATACAATCACAATCATACAATCACAATCATACAATCACAATCATACAATCACAATCATACAATCACAATCATAAAATCACAAAAATACAAACTTAATCATACAATCACAATCATACAATCGCAATCATACAATCACAATCATGCAATCATAATCATACAATCACAATCATACGATCGCAATCATACAATCACTATCATACCATCACAATCATACAATCACAATTATACAATCATAATCATACAATTACAATCATACATCACAATCATACAATCACAATCATACAATCACAATCATACAATCACAATCATACAATCGCAATCATACAATCGCAATCATACAATCGCAATCATACAATTACAGTATCCCAAATACAATCTCGCAAATACAATCATACAATCACAATCATAAAATCACAATCATACAATGATAATCATACAATTACAATCATACATCACAATCATACAATCACAATCATACTATCACAATCATACAATCACAATCATACAATCACAATCATACAATCACAATCATACAATCACGATCATACAATCGCAAGCATACAATCACAATCATACAATCTCAATCATACAATCTCAATCATACAATCACAATCATACAATCACAATCATACAATCACAATCATACAATCACATTCATACAATCGCAAGCATACAATCACAATCGTACAATCTCAATCATACAATCACAATCATACAATCATAATCATACAATTACAATCATACATCACAATCATACAATCACAATCATACAATCGCAATCATACAATTACAATATCCCAAATACAATCTCCCAAATACAATCATACAATCACAATCATACAATCACAATCATACAATCACAATCATACAATCACAATCATACAATCACAATCATACAATCGCAATCATACAATCACAATCATACAATCTCAATCATACAATCACAATCATACAACCACAATCAGACAATCACAATCATACAATCACAATCATACAATCACAATCATACAATCGCAATCATACAATCACAATCATACAATCATAATCATACAATCACAATCATACGATCGCAATCATACAATCACTATCATACCATCACAATCATACAATCACAATCATACAATCATAATCATACAATTACAATCATACATCACAATCATACAATCACAATCATACAATCGCAATCATACAATTACAATATCCCAAATACAATCTCCCAAATACAATCATACAATTACAATCACACAATCACAATCATACAATCATAATCATACAATTACAATCATGCATCACAATCATACAATCACAATCATACTATCACAATCATACAATCACAATCATACAATCACAATCATACAATCACAATCATACAATCATAATCATACAATCACAATCATACAACCACAATCAGACAATCACACTCATACAATCACAATCATACAATCACAATTATGCAATCACAATCATACAATCGCATTCATACAATCGCAATCATACAATCACAATCATACAATCACAATCATACAATCACAATCATACAATCACAATCATACAATCACAATCATACAATCACAATCATAAAATCACAAAAATACAAACTTAATCATACAATCACAATCATACAATCGCAATCATACAATCACAATCATGCAATCATAATCATACAATCACAATCATACGATCGCAATCATACAATCACTATCATACCATCACAATCATACAATCACAATCATACAATCATAATCATACAATTACAATCATACATCACAATCATACAATCACAATCATACAATCACAATCATACAATCACAATCATACAATCGCAATCATACAATCGCAATCATACAATTACAGTATCCCAAATACAATCTCGCAAATACAATCATACAATCACAATCATAAAATCACAATCATACAATCATAATCATACAATTACAATCATACATCACAATCATACAATCACAATCATACTATCACAATCATACAATCACAATCATACAATCACAATCATACAATCACAATCATACAATCACGATCATACAATCGCAAGCATACAATCACAATCATACAATCTCAATCATACAATCTCAATCATACAATCACAATCATACAATCACAATCATACAATCACAATCATACAATCACAATCATACAATCACAATCATACAATCACAATCATACAATCACAATCATAAAATCACAAAAATACAAACTTAATCATACAATCACCATCATACATCACAATCATACAATCACAATCATACAATCGCAATCATACAATTACAATATCCCAAATACAATCTCCCAAATACAATCATACAATCACAATCATACAATCACAATCATACAATCACAATCATACAATCACAATCATACAATCACAATCATACAATCGCAATCATACAATCACAATCATACAATCTCAATCATACAATCACAATCATACAACCACAATCAGACAATCACAATCATACAATCACAATCATACAATCACAATCATACAATCGCAATCATACAATCACAATCATACAATCATAATCATACAATCACAATCATACGATCGCAATCATACAATCACTATCATACCATCACAATCATACAATCACAATCATACAATCATAATCATACAATTACAATCATACATCACAATCATACAATCACAATCATACAATCGCAATCATACAATTACAATATCCCAAATACAATCTCCCAAATACAATCATACAATCACAATCATACATACACAATCATACAATCACAATCATACAATCGCAATCATACAATTACAATATCCCAAATACAATCTCCCAAATACAATCATACAATTACAATCACACAATCACAATCATACAATCATAATCATACAATTACAATCATGCATCACAATCATACAATCACAATCATACTATCACAATCATACAATCACAATCATACAATCACAATCACACAATCACAATCATACAATCATAATCATACAATCACAATCATACAATCACAATCATACAATCACAATCATACAATCACGATTATACAATCGCAAGCATACAATCACAATCATACAATTTCAATCATACAATCTCAATCATACAATCACAATCATACAATCACAATCATACAATCACAATCATATAATCACATTCATACAATCGCAAGCATACAATCACAATCGTACAATCTCAATCATACAATCACAATCATACAATCATAATCATACAATTACAATCATACATCACAATCATACAATCACAATCATACAATCGCAATCATACAATTACAATATCCCAAATACAATCTCCCAAATACAATCATACAATCACAATCATACAATCACAATCATACAATCACAATCATACAATCACAATCATACAATCACAATCATACAATCGCAATCATACAATCACAATCATACAATCTCAATCATACAATCACAATCATACAACCACAATCAGACAATCACAATCATACAATCACAATCATACAATCACAATCATACAATCGCAATCATACAATCACAATCATACAATCATAATCATACAATCACAATCATACGATCGCAATCATACAATCACTATCATACCATCACAATCATACAATCACAATCATACAATCATAATCATACAATTACAATCATACATCACAATCATACAATCACAATCATACAATCGCAATCATACAATTACAATATCCCAAATACAATCTCCCAAATACAATCATACAATCACAATCATACATACACAATCATACAATCACAATCATACAATCGCAATCATACAATCGCAATCATACAATTACAGTATCCCAAATACAATCTCGCAAATACAATCATACAATCACAATCATACAATCACAATCATACAATCACAATCATACAATCGCAATCATACAATTACAATATCCCAAATACAATCTCCCAAATACAATCATACAATTACAATCACACAATCACAATCATACAATCATAATCATACAATTACAATCATGCATCACAATCATACAATCACAATCATACTATCACAATCATACAATCACAATCATACAATCACAATCATACAATCACAATCATACAATCATAATCATACAATCACAATCATACAATCACAATCATACAATCACAATCATACAATCACGATTATACAATCGCAAGCATACAATCACAATCATACAATCGCAATCATACAATCGCAATCATACAATCACAATCATACAATCTCAATCATACAATCACAATCATACAACCACAATCAGACAATCACAATCATACAATCACAATCATACAATCACAATCATACAATCGCAATCATACAATCACAATCATACAATCATAATCATACAATCACAATCATACGATCGCAATCATACAATCACTATCATACCATCACAATCATACAATCACAATCATACAATCATAATCATACAATTACAATCATACATCACAATCATACAATCACAATCATACAATCGCAATCATACAATTACAATATCCCAAATACAATCTCCCAAATACAATCATACAATCACAATCATACATACACAATCATACAATCACAATCATACAATCGCAATCATACAATCGCAATCATACAATTACAGTATCCCAAATACAATCTCGCAAATACAATCATACAATCACAATCATACAATCACAATCATACAATCACAATCATACAATCGCAATCATACAATTACAGTATCCCAAATACAATCTCGCAAATACAATCATACAATCACAATCATACAATCACAATCATACAATCACAATCATACAATCACAATCATACAATCGCAATCATACAATTACAATATCCCAAATACAATCTCCCTAATACAATCATACAATCACAATCACACAATCACAATCATACAATCACAATCATACAATCACGATCATACAATCGCAAGCATACAATCACAATCATACAATCTCAATCATACAATCTCAATCATACAATCACAATCATACAATCACAATCATACAATCACAATCATACAATCACATTCATACAATCGCAAGCATACAATCACAATCATACAATCTCAATCATACAATCACAATCATACAATCATAATCATACAATTACAATCATACATCACAATCATACAATCACAATCATACAATCGCAATCATACAATTACAATATCCCAAATACAATCTCCCAAATACAATCATACAATCACAATCATACAATCACAATCATACAATCACAATCATACAATCACAATCATACAATCACAATCATACAATCACAATCATACAATCACAATCATACAATCACATTCATACAATCGCAAGCATACAATAACAATCATACAATCTCAATCATACAATCACAATCATACAATCATAATCATACAATTACAATCATACATCACAATCATACAATCACAATCATACAATCACAATCATACAATCACAATCATACAATCACAATCATACAATCGCAATCATTCAATCGCAATCATACAATCGCAATCATACAATCGCAATCATACAATCACAATCATACAATCTCAATCATACAATCACAATCATACAACCACAATCAGACAATCACACTCATACAATCACAATCATACAATCACAATTATGCAATCACAATCATACAATCGCATTCATACAATCGCAATCATACAATCACAATCATACAATCACAATCATACAATCACAATCATACAATCACAATCATACAATCACAATCATAAAATCACAAAAATACAAACTTAATCATACAATCACAATCATACAATCGCAATCATACAATCACAATCATACAATCACATTCATACAATCGCAAGCATGCAATCACAATCGTACAATCTCAATCATACAATCACAATCATACAATCATAATCATACAATTACAATCATACATCACAATCATACAATCACAATCATACAATCGCAATCATACAATTACAATATCCCAAATACAATTTCCCAAATACAATCATACAATCACAATCATACAATCACAATCATACAATCACAATCATACAATCACAATCATACAATCACAATCATACAATCGCAATCATACAATCGCAATCATACAATCACAATCATACAATCTCAATCATACAATCACAATCATACAACCACAATCAGACAATCACAATCATACAATCACAATCATACAATCACAATCATACAATCGCAATCATACAATCACAATCATACAATCATAATCATACAATCACAATCATACGATCGCAATCATACAATCACTATCATACCATCACAATCATACAATCACAATCATACAATCACAATCATACAATCATAATCATACAATTACAATCATACATCACAATCATACAATCACAATCATACAATCGCAATCATACAATTACAATATCCCAAATACAATCTCCCAAATACAATCATACAATTACAATCACACAATCACAATCATACAATCATAATCATACAATTACAATCATGCATCACAATCATACAATCACAATCATACTATCACAATCATACAATCACAATCATACAATCACAATCATACAATCATAATCATACAATCACAATCATACAACCACAATCAGACAATCACACTCATACAATCACAATCATACAATCACAATTATGCAATCACAATCATACAATCGCATTCATACAATCGCAATCATACAATCACAATCATACAATCACAATCATACAATCACAATCATACAATCACAATCATACAATCACAATCATACAATCACAATCATACAATCACAATCATACAATCACAATCATACAATCACATTCATACAATCGCAAGCATACAATAACAATCATACAATCACAATCATACAATCATAATCATACAATTACAATCATACATCACAATCATACAATCACAATCATACAATCACAATCATACAATCACAATCATACAATCGCAATCATTCAATCGCAATCATACAATCACAATCATACAATCACAATCATACAATCGCAATCATACAATCGCAATCATACAATTACAGTATCCCAAATACAATCTCGCAAATACAATCATACAATCACAATCATAAAATCACAATCATACAATCATAATCATACAATTACAATCATACATCACAATCATACAATCACAATCATACTATCACAATCATACAATCACAATCATACAATCACAATCATACAATCACAATCATACAATCACAATCATACAATCACGATCATACAATCGCAAGCATACAATCACAATCATACAATCTCAATCATACAATCTCAATCATACAATCACAATCATACAATCACAATCATACAATCACAATCATACAATCACAATCATACAATCACAATCATACAATCACAATCATACAATCACAATCATACAATCACAATCATAAAATCACAAAAATACAAACTTAATCATACAATCACCATCATACATCACAATCATACAATCACAATCATACAATCGCAATCATACAATTACAATATCCCAAATACAATCTCCCAAATACAATCATACAATCACAATCATACAATCACAATCATACAATCACAATCATACAATCACAATCATACAATCACAATCATACAATCGCAATCATACAATCACAATCATACAATCTCAATCATACAATCACAATCATACAACCACAATCAGACAATCACAATCATACAATCACAATCATACAATCACAATCATACAATCGCAATCATACAATCACAATCATACAATCATAATCATACAATCACAATCATACGATCGCAATCATACAATCACTATCATACCATCACAATCATACAATCACAATCATACAATCATAATCATACAATTACAATCATACATCACAATCATACAATCACAATCATACAATCGCAATCATACAATTACAATATCCCAAATACAATCTCCCAAATACAATCATACAATCACAATCATACATACACAATCATACAATCACAATCATACAATCGCAATCATACAATCGCAATCATACAATTACAGTATCCCAAATACAATCTCGCAAATACAATCATACAATCACAATCATACAATCACAATCATACAATCACAATCATACAATCGCAATCATACAATTACAATATCCCAAATACAATCTCCCAAATACAATCATACAATTACAATCACACAATCACAATCATACAATCATAATCATACAATTACAATCATGCATCACAATCATACAATCACAATCATACTATCACAATCATACAATCACAATCATACAATCACAATCACACAATCACAATCATACAATCATAATCATACAATCACAATCATACAATCACAATCATACAATCACAATCATACAATCACGATTATACAATCGCAAGCATACAATCACAATCATACAATTTCAATCATACAATCTCAATCATACAATCACAATCATACAATCACAATCATACAATCACAATCATACAATCACATTCATACAATCGCAAGCATACAATCACAATCGTACAATCTCAATCATACAATCACAATCATACAATCTTAATCATACAATTACAATCATACATCACAATCATACAATCACAATCATACAATCGCAATCATACAATTACAATATCCCAAATACAATCTCCCAAATACAATCATACAATCACAATCATACAATCACAATCATACAATCACAATCATACAATCACAATCATACAATCACAATCATACAATCACAATCATACAATCGCAATCATACAATCACAATCATACAATCTCAATCATACAATCACAATCATACAACCACAATCAGACAATCACAATCATACAATCACAATCATACAATCACAATCATACAATCGCAATCATACAATCACAATCATACAATCATAATCATACAATCACAATCATACGATCGCAATCATACAATCACTATCATACCATCACAATCACACAATCACAATTATACAATCATAATCATACAATTACAATCATACATCACAATCATACAATCACAATCATACAATCGCAATCATACAATTACAATATCCCAAATACAATCTCCCAAATACAATCATACAATCACAATCATACATACACAATCATACAATCACAATCATACAATCGCAATCATACAATCGCAATCATACAATTACAGTATCCCAAATACAATCTCGCAAATACAATCATACAATCACAATCATACAATCACAATCATACGATCACAATCATACAATCGCAATCATACAATTACAATATCCCAAATACAATCTCCCAAATACAATCATACAATTACAATCACACAATCACAATCATACAATCATAATCATACAATTACAATCATGCATCACAATCATACAATCACAATCATACTATCACAATCATACAATCACAATCATACAATCACAATCATACAATCACAATCATACAATCATAATCATACAATCACAATCATACAATCACAATCATACAATCACAATCATACAATCACGATTATACAATCGCAAGCATACAATCACAATCATACAATTTCAATCATACAATCTCAATCATACAATCACAATCATACAATCACAATCATACAATCACAATCATACAATCACATTCATACAATCGCAAGCATACAATCACAATCATACAATCTCAATCATACAATCACAATCATACTTTCACAATCATACAATCACAGTCATACAATCACAGTCATACAATCACAATCGTACTATCAAAATCATGCAATCACAATCATACAATCACAATCGTACATTCACAATCATACAATCACAATCATACAATCACAATCATACAATCACAATCATACAATCACAATCATACAATCACAATCATACAATCACAATCATACAATCACAATCATACAATCACAATCATACAATCACAATCATACAATCACAATCATACAATCACAATCATACAATCGCAATCATACAATCGGAATCATACAATCGCAATCATACAATCTCAATCATACAATCACAATCATACAACCACAATCAGACAATCACAATCATACAATCACAATCATACAATCACAATTATGCAATCACAATCATACAATCGCATTCATACAATCGCAATCATACAATCACAATCATACTATCACAATCATACAATCACAATCATACAATCACAATCATACAATCACAATCATACAATCACAATCATACAGTCACAATCATACATTCAAAATCATGCAATCACAATCATACAATCACAATCATGCAATCACAATCATACAATCATAATCATGCAATCACAATCATACAATCACAATCGTACAATCACAATCGTACAATCACAGTCGCACAACCACAATCATACAATCATAATCATACAATCACAATCATACTTTCACAATCATACAATCACAATCATACAATCACAATCATACAATCACAATCATACAATCACAATCATACAATCACAATCATACAATCACAATCATACAATCACAATCATACAATCACAATTATGCAATCACAATCATACAATCGCATTCATACAATCGCAATCATACAATCACAATCATACAATCACAATCATACAATCACAATCATAAAATCACAAAAATACAAACTTAATCATACAATCACAATCATACAATCGCAATCATACAATCACAATCATACAATCATAATCGTACAATCACAATCATACGATCGCAATCATACAATCACAATCATACCATCACAATCATACAATCACAATCATACAATCATAATCATACAATTACAATCATACATCACAATCATACAATCACAATCATACAATCGCAATCATACAATTACAATATCCCAAATACAATCTCCCAAATACAATCATACAATCACAATCATACATACACAATCATACAATCACAATCATACAATCGCAATCATACAATCGCAATCATACAATTACAGTATCCCAAATACAATCTCGCAAATACAATCATACAATCACAATCATACAATCACAATCATACAATCACAATCATACAATCGCAATCATACAATTACAATATCCCAAATACAATCTCCCAAATACAATCATACAATCACAATCACACAATCACAATCATACAATCATAATCATACAATTACAATCATACATCACAATCATACAATCACAATCATACTATCACAATCATACAATCGCAATCATACAATCACAATCATACAATCACAATCATACAATCACAATCGTACATTCACAATCATACAATCACAATCATACAATCACAATCATACAATCACAATCATACAATCACAATCATACAATCACAATCATACAATCACAATCATACAATCACAATCATACAATCACAATCATACAATCGCAATCATACAATCGCAATCATACAATCGCAATCATACAATCGCAATCATACAATCTCAATCATACAATCACAATCATACAACCACAATCAGACAATCACAATCATACAATCACAATCATACAATCACAATTATGCAATCACAATCATACAATCGCATTCATACAATCGCAATCATACAATCACAATCATACAATCACAATCATACAATCACAATCATTAAATCACAAAAATACAAACTTAATCATACAATCACAATCATACAATCGCAATCATACAATCACAATCATACAATCATAATCGTACAATCACAATCATACGATCGCAATCATACAATCACAATCATACCATCACAATCATACAATCACAATCATACAATCATAATAATACAATCATAATCATACAATCACAATCATACAATCACAATCATACAATCACAATCATACAATCACAATCATACAATCACAATCATACAATCACAATCATACAATCACAATCATACAATCACATTCATACAATCGCAAGCATACAATCACAATCATACAATCTCAATCATACAATCACAATCATACAATCACAATCATACAATCACAATCATACAATCACAATCATACAATCACAATCGTACAATCACAATCATACAATCGCAATCATACAATTACAATATCCCAAATACAATCTCCCAAATACAATCATACAATCACAATCACACAATCACAATCATACAATCATAATCATACAATTACAATCATACATCACAATCATACAATCACAATCATACAATCGCAATCATACAATTACAATATCCCAAATACAATCTCCCAAATACAATCATACAATCACAATCATACATACACAATCATACAATCACAATCATACAATCGCAATCATACAATCGCAATCATACAATCGCAATCATACAATTACAGTATCCCAAATACAATCTCGCAAATACAATCATACAATCACAATCATACAATCACAATCATACAATCACAATCATACAATCACAATCATACAATCGCAATCATACAATTACAATATCCCAAATACAATCTCCCAAATACAATCATACAATCACAATCACACAATCACAATCATACAATCACAATCATACAATCACGATCATACAATCGCAAGCATACAATCACAATCATACAATCTCAATCATACAATCTCAATCATACAATCACAATCATACAATCACAATCATACAATCACAATCATACAATCACATTCATACAATCGCAAGCATACAATCACAATCATACAATCTCAATCATACAATCACAATCATACAATCATAATCATACAATTACAATCATACATCACAATCATACAATCACAATCATACAATCGCAATCATACAATTACAATATCCCAAATACAATCTCCCAAATACAATCATACAATCACAATCATACAATCACAATCATACAATCACAATCATACAATCACAATCATACAATCACAATCATACAATCACAATCATACAATCACAATCATACAATCACAATCATACAATCACATTCATACAATCGCAAGCATACAATAACAATCATACAATCACAATCATACAATCATAATCATACAATTACAATCATACATCACAATCATACAATCACAATCATACAATCACAATCATACAATCACAATCATACAATCGCAATCATTCAATCGCAATCATACAATCGCAATCATACAATCGCAATCATACAATCACAATCATACAATCTCAATCATACAATCACAATCATACAACCACAATCAGACAATCACACTCATACAATCACAATCATACAATCACAATTATGCAATCACAATCATCCAATCGCATTCATACAATCGCAATCATACAATCACAATCATACAATCACAATCATACAATCACAATCATACAATCACAATCATACAATCACAATCATAAAATCACAAAAATACAAACTTAATCATACAATCACAATCATACAATCGCAATCATACAATCACAATCATGCAATCATAATCATACAATCACAATCATACGATCGCAATCATACAATCACTATCATACCATCACAATCATACAATCACAATCATACAATCATAATCATACAATTACAATCATACATCACAATCATACAATCACAATCATACAATCACAATCATACAATCACAATCATACAATCGCAATCATACAATCGCAATCATACAATTACAGTATCCCAAATACAATCTCGCAAATACAATCATACAATCACAATCATAAAATCACAATCATACAATCATAATCATACAATTACAATCATACATCACAATCATACAATCACAATCATACTATCACAATCATACAATCACAATCATACAATCACAATCATACAATCACAATCATACAATCACGATCATACAATCGCAAGCATACAATCACAATCATACAATCTCAATCATACAATCTCAATCATACAATCACAATCATACAATCACAATCATACAATCACAATCATACAATCACATTCATACAATCGCAAGCATACAATCACAATCGTACAATCTCAATCATACAATCACAATCATACAATCATAATCATACAATTACAATCATACATCACAATCATACAATCACAATCATACAATCGCAATCATACAATTACAATATCCCAAATACAATCTCCCAAATACAATCATACAATCACAATCATACAATCACAATCATACAATCACAATCATACAATCACAATCATACAATCACAATCATACAATCGCAATCATACAATCACAATCATACAATCTCAATCATACAATCACAATCATACAACCACAATCAGACAATCACAATCATACAATCACAATCATACAATCACAATCATACAATCGCAATCATACAATCACAATCATACAATCATAATCATACAATCACAATCATACGATCGCAATCATACAATCACTATCATACCATCACAATCATACAATGACAATCATACAATCATAATCATACAATTACAATCATACATCACAATCATACAATCACAATCATACAATCGCAATCATACAATTACAATATCCCAAATACAATCTCCCAAATACAATCATACAATTACAATCACACAATCACAATCATACAATCATAATCATACAATTACAATCATGCATCACAATCATACAATCACAATCATACTATCACAATCATACAATCACAATCATACAATCACAATCATACAATCACAATCATACAATCATAATCATACAATCACAATCATACAACCACAATCAGACAATCACACTCATACAATCACAATCATACAATCACAATTATGCAATCACAATCATACAATCGCATTCATACAATCGCAATCATACAATCACAATCATACAATCACAATCATACAATCACAATCATACAATCACAATCATACAATCACAATCATACAATCACAAAAATACAAACTTAATCATACAATCACAATCATACAATCGCAATCATACAATCACAATCATGCAATCATAATCATACAATCACAATCATACGATCGCAATCATACAATCACTATCATACCATCACAATCATACAATCACAATCATACAATCATAATCATACAATTACAATCATACATCACAATCATACAATCACAATCATACAATCACAATCATACAATCACAATCATACAATCGCAATCATACAATCGCAATCATACAATTACAGTATCCCAAATACAATCTCGCAAATACAATCATACAATCACAATCATAAAATCACAATCATACAATCATAATCATACAATTACAATCATACATCACAATCATACAATCACAATCATACTATCACAATCATACAATCACAATCATACAATCACAATCATACAATCACAATCATACAATCACGATCATACAATCGCAAGCATAGAATCACAATCATACAATCTCAATCATACAATCTCAATCATACAATCACAATCATACAATCACAATCATACAATCACAATCATACAATCACAATCATACAATCACAATCATACAATCACAATCATACAATCACAATCATAAAATCACAAAAATACAAACTTAATCATACAATCACCATCATACATCACAATCATACAATCACAATCATACAATCGCAATCATACAATTACAATATCCCAAATACAATCTCCCAAATACAATCATACAATCACAATCATACAATCACAATCATACAATCACAATCATACAATCACAATCATACAATCACAATCATACAATCGCAATCATACAATCACAATCATACAATCTCAATCATACAATCACAATCATACAACCACAATCAGACAATCACAATCATACAATCACAATCATACAATCACAATCATACAATCGCAATCATACAATCACAATCATACAATCATAATCATACAATCACAATCATACGATCGCAATCATACAATCACTATCATACCATCACAATCATACAATCACAATCATACAATCATAATCATACAATTACAATCATACATCACAATCATACAATCACAATCATACAATCGCAATCATACAATTACAATATCCCAAATACAATCTCCCAAATACAATCATACAATCACAATCATACATACACAATCATACAATCACAATCATACAATCGCAATCATACAATCGCAATCATACAATTACAGTATCCCAAATACAATCTCGCAAATACAATCATACAATCACAATCATACAATCACAATCATACAATCACAATCATACAATCGCAATCATACAATTACAATATCCCAAATACAATCTCCCAAATACAATCATACAATTACAATCACACAATCACAATCATACAATCATAATCATACAATTACAATCATGCATCACAATCATACAATCACAATCATACTATCACAATCATACAATCACAATCATACAATCACAATCACACAATCACAATCATACAATCATAATCATACAATCACAATCATACAATCACAATCATACAATCACAATCATACAATCACGATTATACAATCGCAAGCATACAATCACAATCATACAATTTCAATCATACAATCTCAATCATACAATCACAATCATACAATCACAATCATACAATCACAATCATACAATCACATTCATACAATCGCAAGCATACAATCACAATCGTACAATCTCAATCATACAATCACAATCATACAATCATAATCATACAATTACAATCATACATCACAATCATACAATCACAATCATACAATCGCAATCATACAATTACAATATCCCAAATACAATCTCCCAAATACAATCATACAATCACAATCATACAATCACAATCATACAATCACAATCATACAATCACAATCATACAATCACAATCATACAATCACAATCATACAATCACAATCATACAATCACAATCATACAATCATAATCATACAATCACAATCATACAATCACAATCATACAATCACAATCATACAATCACGATTATACAATCGCAAGCATACAATCACAATCATACAATTTCAATCATACAATCTCAATCATACAATCACAATCATACAATCACAATCATACAATCATAATCATACAATTACAATCATACATCACAATCATACAATCACAATCATACAATCACAATCATACAATCACAATCATACAATCGCAATCATTCAATCGCAATCATACAATCGCAATCATACAATCGCAATCATACAATCACAATCATACAATCTCAATCATACAATCACAATCATACAACCACAATCAGACAATCACACTCATACAATCACAATCATACAATCACAATTATGCAATCACAATCATACAATCGCATTCATACAATCGCAATCATACAATCACAATCATACAATCACAATCATACAATCACAATCATACAATCACAATCATACAATCACAATCATAAAATCACAAAAATACAAACTTAATCATACAATCACAATCATACAATCGCAATCATACAATCACAATCATGCAATCATAATCATACAATCACAATCATACGATCGCAATCATACAATCACTATCATACCATCACAATCATACAATCACAATTATACAATCATAATCATACAATTACAATCATACATCACAATCATACAATCACAATCATACAATCACAATCATACAATCACAATCATACAATCGCAATCATACAATCGCAATCATACAATCGCAATCATACAATTACAGTATCCCAAATACAATCTCGCAAATACAATCATACAATCACAATCATAAAATCACAATCATACAATGATAATCATACAATTACAATCATACATCACAATCATACAATCACAATCATACTATCACAATCATACAATCACAATCATACAATCACAATCATACAATCACAATCATACAATCACGATCATACAATCGCAAGCATACAATCACAATCATACAATCTCAATCATACAATCTCAATCATACAATCACAATCATACAATCACAATCATACAATCACAATCATACAATCACATTCATACAATCGCAAGCATACAATCACAATCGTACAATCTCAATCATACAATCACAATCATACAATCATAATCATACAATTACAATCATACATCACAATCATACAATCACAATCATACAATCGCAATCATACAATTACAATATCCCAAATACAATCTCCCAAATACAATCATACAATCACAATCATACAATCACAATCATACAATCACAATCATACAATCACAATCATACAATCACAATCATACAATCGCAATCATACAATCACAATCATACAATCTCAATCATACAATCACAATCATACAACCACAATCAGACAATCACAATCATACAATCACAATCATACAATCACAATCATACAATCGCAATCATACAATCACAATCATACAATCATAATCATACAATCACAATCATACGATCGCAATCATACAATCACTATCATACCATCACAATCATACAATCACAATCATACAATCATAATCATACAATTACAATCATACATCACAATCATACAATCACAATCATACAATCGCAATCATACAATTACAATATCCCAAATACAATCTCCCAAATACAATCATACAATTACAATCACACAATCACAATCATACAATCATAATCATACAATTACAATCATGCATCACAATCATACAATCACAATCATACTATCACAATCATACAATCACAATCATACAATCACAATCATACAATCACAATCATACAATCATAATCATACAATCACAATCATACAACCACAATCAGACAATCACACTCATACAATCACAATCATACAATCACAATTATGCAATCACAATCATACAATCGCATTCATACAATCGCAATCATACAATCACAATCATACAATCACAATCATACAATCACAATCATACAATCACAATCATACAATCACAATCATAAAATCACAAAAATACAAACTTAATCATACAATCACAATCATACAATCGCAATCATACAATCACAATCATGCAATCATAATCATACAATCACAATCATACGATCGCAATCATACAATCACTATCATACCATCACAATCATACAATCACAATCATACAATCATAATCATACAATTACAATCATACATCACAATCATACAATCACAATCATACAATCACAATCATACAATCACAATCATACAATCGCAATCATACAATCGCAATCATACAATTACAGTATCCCAAATACAATCTCGCAAATACAATCATACAATCACAATCATAAAATCACAATCATACAATCATAATCATACAATTACAATCATACATCACAATCATACAATCACAATCATACTATCACAATCATACAATCACAATCATACAATCACAATCATACAATCACAATCATACAATCACGATCATACAATCGCAAGCATACAATCACAATCATACAATCTCAATCATACAATCTCAATCATACAATCACAATCATACAATCACAATCATACAATCACAATCATACAATCACAATCATACAATCACAATCATACAATCACAATCATACAATCACAATCATAAAATCACAAAAATACAAACTTAATCATACAATCACCATCATACATCACAATCATACAATCACAATCATACAATCGCAATCATACAATTACAATATCCCAAATACAATCTCCCAAATACAATCATACAATCACAATCATACAATCACAATCATACAATCACAATCATACAATCACAATCATACAATCACAATCATACAATCGCAATCATACAATCACAATCATACAATCTCAATCATACAATCACAATCATACAACCACAATCAGACAATCACAATCATACAATCACAATCATACAATCACAATCATACAATCGCAATCATACAATCACAATCATACAATCATAATCATACAATCACAATCATACGATCGCAATCATACAATCACTATCATACCATCACAATCATACAATCACAATCATACAATCATAATCATACAATTACAATCATACATCACAATCATACAATCACAATCATACAATCGCAATCATACAATTACAATATCCCAAATACAATCTCCCAAATACAATCATACAATCACAATCATACATACACAATCATACAATCACAATCATACAATCGCAATCATACAATCGCAATCATACAATTACAGTATCCCAAATACAATCTCGCAAATACAATCATACAATCACAATCATACAATCACAATCATACAATCACAATCATACAATCGCAATCATACAATTACAATATCCCAAATACAATCTCCCAAATACAATCATACAATTACAATCACACAATCACAATCATACAATCATAATCATACAATTACAATCATGCATCACAATCATACAATCACAATCATACTATCACAATCATACAATCACAATCATACAATCACAATCACACAATCACAATCATACAATCATAATCATACAATCACAATCATACAATCACAATCATACAATCACAATCATACAATCACGATTATACAATCGCAAGCATACAATCACAATCATACAATTTCAATCATACAATCTCAATCATACAATCACAATCATACAATCACAATCATACAATCACAATCATACAATCACATTCATACAATCGCAAGCATACAATCACAATCGTACAATCTCAATCATACAATCACAATCATACAATCATAATCATACAATTACAATCATACATCACAATCATACAATCACAATCATACAATCGCAATCATACAATTACAATATCCCAAATACAATCTCCCAAATACAATCATACAATCACAATCATACAATCACAATCATACAATCACAATCATACAATCACAATCATACAATCACAATCATACAATCGCAATCATACAATCACAATCATACAATCTCAATCATACAATCACAATCATACAACCACAATCAGACAATCACAATCATACAATCACAATCATACAATCACAATCATACAATCGCAATCATACAATCACAATCATACAATCATAATCATACAATCACAATCATACGATCGCAATCATACAATCACTATCATACCATCACAATCATACAATCACAATCATACAATCATAATCATACAATTACAATCATACATCACAATCATACAATCACAATCATACAATCGCAATCATACAATTACAATATCCCAAATACAATCTCCCAAATACAATCATACAATCACAATCATACATACACAATCATACAATCACAATCATACAATCGCAATCATACAATCGCAATCATACAATTACAGTATCCCAAATACAATCTCGCAAATACAATCATACAATCACAATCATACAATCACAATCATACAATCACAATCATACAATCGCAATCATACAATTACAATATCCCAAATACAATCTCCCAAATACAATCATACAATTACAATCACACAATCACAATCATACAATCATAATCATACAATTACAATCATGCATCACAATCATACAATCACAATCATACTATCACAATCATACAATCACAATCATACAATCACAATCATACAATCACAATCATACAATCATAATCATACAATCACAATCATACAATCACAATCATACAATCACAATCATACAATCACGATTATACAATCGCAAGCATACAATCACAATCATACAATCGCAATCATACAATCGCAATCATACAATCACAATCATACAATCTCAATCATACAATCACAATCATACAACCACAATCAGACAATCACAATCATACAATCACAATCATACAATCACAATCATACAATCGCAATCATACAATCACAATCATACAATCATAATCATACAATCACAATCATACGATCGCAATCATACAATCACTATCATACCATCACAATCATACAATCACAATCATACAATCATAATCATACAATTACAATCATACATCACAATCATACAATCACAATCATACAATCGCAATCATACAATTACAATATCCCAAATACAATCTCCCAAATACAATCATACAATCACAATCATACATACACAATCATACAATCACAATCATACAATCGCAATCATACAATCGCAATCATACAATTACAGTATCCCAAATACAATCTCGCAAATACAATCATACAATCACAATCATACAATCACAATCATACAATCACAATCATACAATCGCAATCATACAATTACAGTATCCCAAATACAATCTCGCAAATACAATCATACAATCACAATCATACAATCACAATCATACAATCACAATCATACAATCACAATCATACAATCGCAATCATACAATTACAATATCCCAAATACAATCTCCCAAATACAATCATACAATCACAATCACACAATCACAATCATACAATCACAATCATACAATCACGATCATACAATCGCAAGCATACAATCACAATCATACAATCTCAATCATACAATCTCAATCATACAATCACAATCATACAATCACAATCATACAATCACAATCATACAATCACATTCATACAATCGCAAGCATACAATCACAATCATACAATCTCAATCATACAATCACAATCATACAATCATAATCATACAATTACAATCATACATCACAATCATACAATCACAATCATACAATCGCAATCATACAATTACAATATCCCAAAT
Source organism: Megachile rotundata (assembly GCF_050947335.1). Classification (NCBI taxonomy): domain Eukaryota; kingdom Metazoa; phylum Arthropoda; class Insecta; order Hymenoptera; family Megachilidae; genus Megachile; species Megachile rotundata. The sequence goes on along the minus strand of NW_027473321.1, from coordinate 3,125,139 downwards.
ACAATCTCCCAAATACAATCATACAATCACAATCATACAATCACAATCATACAATCACAATCATACAATCACAATCATACAATCACAATCATACAATCACAATCATACAATCACAATCATACAATCACATTCATACAATCGCAAGCATACAATAACAATCATACAATCTCAATCATACAATCACAATCATACAATCATAATCATACAATTACAATCATACATCACAATCATACAATCACAATCATACAATCACAATCATACAATCACAATCATACAATCGCAATCATTCAATCGCAATCATACAATCGCAATCATACAATCGCAATCATACAATCACAATCATACAATCTCAATCATACAATCACAATCATACAACCACAATCAGACAATCACACTCATACAATCACAATCATACAATCACAATTATGCAATCACAATCATACAATCGCATTCATACAATCGCAATCATACAATCACAATCATACAATCACAATCATACAATCACAATCATACAATCACAATCATACAATCACAATCATAAAATCACAAAAATACAAACTTAATCATACAATCACAATCATACAATCGCAATCATACAATCACAATCATGCAATCATAATCATACAATCACAATCATACGATCGCAATCATACAATCACTATCATACCATCACAATCATACAATCACAATCATACAATCATAATCATACAATTACAATCATACATCACAATCATACAATCACAATCATACAATCACAATCATACAATCACAATCATACAATCACGATCATACAATCGCAAGCATACAATCACAATCATACAATCTCAATCATACAATCTCAATCATACAATCACAATCATACAATCACAATCATACAATCACAATCATACAATCACATTCATACAATCGCAAGCATACAATCACAATCGTACAATCTCAATCATACAATCACAATCATACAATCATAATCATACAATTACAATCATACATCACAATCATACAATCACAATCATACAATCGCAATCATACAATTACAATATCCCAAATACAATTTCCCAAATACAATCATACAATCACAATCATACAATCACAATCATACAATCACAATCATACAATCACAATCATACAATCACAATCATACAATCGCAATCATACAATCGCAATCATACAATCACAATCATACAATCTCAATCATACAATCACAATCATACAACCACAATCAGACAATCACAATCATACAATCACAATCATACAATCACAATCATACAATCGCAATCATACAATCACAATCATACAATCATAATCATACAATCACAATCATACGATCGCAATCATACAATCACTATCATACCATCACAATCATACAATCACAATCATACAATCATAATCATACAATTACAATCATACATCACAATCATACAATCACAATCATACAATCGCAATCATACAATTACAATATCCCAAATACAATCTCCCAAATACAATCATACAATTACAATCACACAATCACAATCATACAATCATAATCATACAATTACAATCATGCATCACAATCATACAATCACAATCATACTATCACAATCATACAATCACAATCATACAATCACAATCATACAATCATAATCATACAATCACAATCATACAACCACAATCAGACAATCACACTCATACAATCACAATCATACAATCACAATTATGCAATCACAATCATACAATCGCATTCATACAATCGCAATCATACAATCACAATCATACAATCACAATCATACAATCACAATCATACAATCACAATCATACAATCACAATCATAAAATCACAAAAATACAAACTTAATCATACAATCACAATCATACAATCGCAATCATACAATCACAATCATGCAATCATAATCATACAATCACAATCATACGATCGCAATCATACAATCAGTATCATACCATCACAATCATACAATCACAATCATACAATCATAATCATACAATTACAATCATACATCACAATCATACAATCACAATCATACAATCACAATCATACAATCACAATCATACAATCGCAATCATACAATCGCAATCATACAATTACAGTATCCCAAATACAATCTCGCAAATACAATCATACAATCACAATCATAAAATCACAATCATACAATCATAATCATACAATTACAATCATACATCACAATCATACAATCACAATCATACTATCACAATCATACAATCACAATCATACAATCACAATCATACAATCACAATCATACAATCACGATCATACAATCGCAAGCATACAATCACAATCATACAATCTCAATCATACAATCTCAATCATACAATCACAATCATACAATCACAATCATACAATCACAATCATACAATCACAATCATACAATCACAATCATACAATCACAATCATACAATCACAATCATACAATCACAATCATAAAATCACAAAAATACAAACTTAATCATACAATCACCATCATACATCACAATCATACAATCACAATCATACAATCGCAATCATACAATTACAATATCCCAAATACAATCTCCCAAATACAATCATACAATCACAATCATACAATCACAATCATACAATCACAATCATACAATCACAATCATACAATCACAATCATACAATCGCAATCATACAATCACAATCATACAATCTCAATCATACAATCACAATCATACAACCACAATCAGACAATCACAATCATACAATCACAATCATACAATCACAATCATACAATCGCAATCATACAATCACAATCATACAATCATAATCATACAATCACAATCATACGATCGCAATCATACAATCACTATCATACCATCACAATCATACAATCACAATCATACAATCATAATCATACAATTACAATCATACATCACAATCATACAATCACAATCATACAATCGCAATCATACAATTACAATATCCCAAATACAATCTCCCAAATACAATCATACAATCACAATCATACATACACAATCATACAATCACAATCATACAATCGCAATCATACAATCGCAATCATACAATTACAGTATCCCAAATACAATCTCGCAAATACAATCATACAATCACAATCATACAATCACAATCATACAATCACAATCATACAATCGCAATCATACAATTACAATATCCCAAATACAATCTCCCAAATACAATCATACAATTACAATCACACAATCACAATCATACAATCATAATCATACAATTACAATCATGCATCACAATCATACAATCACAATCATACTATCACAATCATACAATCACAATCATACAATCACAATCACACAATCACAATCATACAATCATAATCATACAATCACAATCATACAATCACAATCATACAATCACAATCATACAATCACGATTATACAATCGCAAGCATACAATCACAATCATACAATTTCAATCATACAATCTCAATCATACAATCACAATCATACAATCACAATCATACAATCACAATCATACAATCACATTCATACAATCGCAAGCATACAATCACAATCGTACAATCTCAATCATACAATCACAATCATACAATCACAATCATACAATCTTAATCATACAATTACAATCATACATCACAATCATACAATCACAATCATACAATCGCAATCATACAATTACAATATCCCAAATACAATCTCCCAAATACAATCATACAATCACAATCATACAATCACAATCATACAATCACAATCATACAATCACAATCATACAATCACAATCATACAATCGCAATCATACAATCACAATCATACAATCTCAATCATACAATCACAATCATACAACCACAATCAGACAATCACAATCATACAATCACAATCATACAATCACAATCATACAATCGCAATCATACAATCACAATCATACAATCATAATCATACAATCACAATCATACGATCGCAATCATACAATCACTATCATACCATCACAATCATACAATCACAATTATACAATCATAATCATACAATTACAATCATACATCACAATCATACAATCACAATCATACAATCGCAATCATACAATTACAATATCCCAAATACAATCTCCCAAATACAATCATACAATCACAATCATACATACACAATCATACAATCACAATCATACAATCGCAATCATACAATCGCAATCATACAATTACAGTATCCCAAATACAATCTCGCAAATACAATCATACAATCACAATCATACAATCACAATCATACAATCACAATCATACAATCGCAATCATACAATTAAAATATCCCAAATACAATCTCCCAAATACAATCATACAATTACAATCACACAATCACAATCATACAATCATAATCATACAATTACAATCATGCATCACAATCATACAATCACAATCATACTATCACAATCATACAATCACAATCATACAATCACAATCATACAATCACAATCATACAATCATAATCATACAATCACAATCATACAATCACAATCATACAATCACAATCATACAATCACGATTATACAATCGCAAGCATACAATCACAATCATACAATTTCAATCATACAATCTCAATCATACAATCACAATCATACAATCACAATCATACAATCACAATCATACAATCACATTCATACAATCGCAAGCATACAATCACAATCATACAATCTCAATCATACAATCACAATCATACTTTCACAATCATACAATCACAGTCATACAATCACAGTCATACAATCACAATCGTACTATCAAAATCATGCAATCACAATCATACAATCACAATCGTACATTCACAATCATACAATCACAATCATACAATCACAATCATACAATCACAATCATACAATCACAATCATACAATCACAATCATACAATCACAATCATACAATCACAATCATACAATCACAATCATACAATCACAATCATACAATCACAATCATACAATCACAATCATACAATCGCAATCATACAATCGCAATCATACAATCGCAATCATACAATCTCAATCATACAATCACAATCATACAACCACAATCAGACAATCACAATCATACAATCACAATCATACAATCACAATTATGCAATCACAATCATACAATCGCATTCATACAATCGCAATCATACAATCACAATCATACTATCACAATCATACAATCACAATCATACAATCACAATCATACAATCACAATCATACAATCACAATCATACAGTCACAATCATACATTCAAAATCATGCAATCACAATCATACAATCACAATCATGCAATCACAATCATACAATCATAATCATGCAATCACAATCATACAATCACAATCGTACAATCACAATCGTACAATCACAGTCGCACAACCACAATCATACAATCATAATCATACAATCACAATCATACTTTCACAATCATACAATCACAATCATACAATCACAATCATACAATCACAATCATACAATCACAATCATACAATCACAATCATACAATCACAATCATACAATCACAATCATACAATCACAATTATGCAATCACAATCATACAATCGCATTCATACAATCGCAATCATACAATCACAATCATACAATCACAATCATACAATCACAATCATAAAATCACAAAAATACAAACTTAATCATACAATCACAATCATACAATCGCAATCATACAATCACAATCATACAATCATAATCGTACAATCACAATCATACGATCGCAATCATACAATCACAATCATACCATCACAATCATACAATCACAATCATACAATCATAATCATACAATTACAATCATACATCACAATCATACAATCACAATCATACAATCGCAATCATACAATTACAATATCCCAAATACAATCTCCCAAATACAATCATACAATCACAATCATACATACACAATCATACAATCACAATCATACAATCGCAATCATACAATCGCAATCATACAATTACAGTATCCCAAATACAATCTCGCAAATACAATCATACAATCACAATCATACAATCACAATCATACAATCACAATCATACAATCGCAATCATACAATTACAATATCCCAAATACAATCTCCCAAATACAATCATACAATCACAATCACACAATCACAATCATACAATCATAATCATACAATTACAATCATACATCACAATCATACAATCACAATCATACTATCACAATCATACAATCGCAATCATACAATCACAATCATACAATCACAATCATACAATCACAATCGTACATTCACAATCATACAATCACAATCATACAATCACAATCATACAATCACAATCATACAATCACAATCATACAATCACAATCATACAATCACAATCATACAATCACAATCATACAATCACAATCATACAATCGCAATCATACAATCGCAATCATACAATCGCAATCATACAATCGCAATCATACAATCTCAATCATACAATCACAATCATACAACCACAATCAGACAATCACAATCATACAATCACAATCATACAATCACAATTATGCAATCACAATCATACAATCGCATTCATACAATCGCAATCATACAATCACAATCATACAATCACAATCATACAATCACAATCATTAAATCACAAAAATACAAACTTAATCATACAATCACAATCATACAATCGCAATCATACAATCACAATCATACAATCATAATCGTACAATCACAATCATACGATCGCAATCATACAATCACAATCATACCATCACAATCATACAATCACAATCATACAATCATAATCATACAATCATAATCATACAATCACAATCATACAATCACAATCATACAATCACAATCATACAATCACAATCATACAATCACAATCATACAATCACAATCATACAATCACATTCATACAATCGCAAGCATACAATCACACTCATACAATCTCAATCATACAATCACAATCATACAATCACAATCATACAATCACAATCATACAATCACAATCATACAATCACAATCATACAATCGCAATCATACAATTACAATATCCCAAATACAATCTCCCAAATACAATCATACAATCACAATCACACAATCACAATCATACAATCATAATCATACAATTACAATCATACATCACAATCATACAATCACAATCATACAATCGCAATCATACAATTACAATATCCCAAATACAATCTCCCAAATACAATCATACAATCACAATCATACATACACAATCATACAATCACAATCATACAATCGCAATCATACAATCGCAATCATACAATCGCAATCATACAATTACAGTATCCCAAATACAATCTCGCAAATACAATCATACAATCACAATCATACAATCACAATCATACAATCACAATCATACAATCACAATCATACAATCGCAATCATACAATTACAATATCCCAAATACAATCTCCCAAATACAATCATACAATCACAATCACACAATCACAATCATACAATCACAATCATACAATCACGATCATACAATCGCAAGCATACAATCACAATCATACAATCTCAATCATACAATCTCAATCATACAATCACAATCATACAATCACAATCATACAATCACAATCATACAATCACATTCATACAATCGCAAGCATACAATCACAATCATACAATCTCAATCATACAATCACAATCATACAATCATAATCATACAATTACAATCATACATCACAATCATACAATCACAATCATAAAATCGCAATCATACAATTACAATATCCCAAATACAATCTCCCAAATACAATCATACAATCACAATCATACAATCACAATCATACAATCACAATCATACAATCACAATCATACAATCACAATCATACAATCACAATCATACAATCACAATCATACAATCACATTCATACAATCGCAAGCATACAATAACAATCATACAATCTCAATCATACAATCACAATCATACAATCATAATCATACAATTACAATCATACATCACAATCATACAATCACAATCATACAATCACAATCATACAATCACAATCATACAATCGCAATCATTCAATCGCAATCATACAATCGCAATCATACAATCGCAATCATACAATCACAATCATACAATCTCAATCATACAATCACAATCATACAACCACAATCAGACAATCACACTCATACAATCACAATCATACAATCACAATTATGCAATCACAATCATACAATCGCATTCATATAATCGCAATCATACAATCACAATCATACAATCACAATCATACAATCACAATCATACAATCACAATCATACAATCACAATCATAAAATCACAAAAATACAAACTTAATCATACAATCACAATCATACAATCGCAATCATACAATCACAATCATGCAATCATAATCATACAATCACAATCATACGATCGCAATCATACAATCACTATCATACCATCACAATCATACAATCACAATCATACAATCATAATCATACAATTACAATCATACATCACAATCATACAATCACAATCATACAATCACAATCATACAATCACAATCATACAATCGCAATCATACAATCGCAATCATACAATTACAGTATCCCAAATACAATCTCGCAAATACAATCATACAATCACAATCATAAAATCACAATCATACAATCATAATCATACAATTACAATCATACATCACAATCATACAATCACAATCATACTATCACAATCATACAATCACAATCATACAATCACAATCATACAATCACAATCATACAATCACGATCATACAATCGCAAGCATACAATCACAATCATACAATCTCAATCATACAATCTCAATCATACAATCACAATCATACAATCACAATCATACAATCACAATCATACAATCACATTCATACAATCGCAAGCATACAATCACAATCGTACAATCTCAATCATACAATCACAATCATACAATCATAATCATACAATTACAATCATACATCACAATCATACAATCACAATCATACAATCGCAATCATACAATTACAATATCCCAAATACAATCTCCCAAATACAATCATACAATCACAATCATACAATCACAATCATACAATCACAATCATACAATCACAATCATACAATCACAATCATACAATCACAATCATACAATCGCAATCATACAATCACAATCATACAATCTCAATCATACAATCACAATCATACAACCACAATCAGACAATCACAATCATACAATCACAATCATACAATCACAATCATACAATCGCAATCATACAATCACAATCATACAATCATAATCATACAATCACAATCATACGATCGCAATCATACAATCACTATCATACCATCACAATCATACAATCACAATCATACAATCATAATCATACAATTACAATCATACATCACAATCATACAATCACAATCATACAATCGCAATCATACAATTACAATATCCCAAATACAATCTCCCAAATACAATCATACAATTACAATCACACAATCACAATCATACAATCATAATCATACAATTACAATCATGCATCACAATCATACAATCACAATCATACTATCACAATCATACAATCACAATCATACAATCACAATCATACAATCACAATCATACAATCATAATCATACAATCACAATCATACAACCACAATCAGACAATCACACTCATACAATCACAATCATACAATCACAATTATGCAATCACAATCATACAATCGCATTCATACAATCGCAATCATACAATCACAATCATACAATCACAATCATACAATCACAATCATACAATCACAATCATACAATCACAATCATAAAATCACAAAAATACAAACTTAATCATACAATCACAATCATACAATCGCAATCATACAATCACAATCATGCAATCATAATCATACAATCACAATCATACGATCGCAATCATACAATCACTATCATACCATCACAATCATACAATCACAATCATACAATCATAATCATACAATTACAATCATACATCACAATCATACAATCACAATCATACAATCACAATCATACAATCACAATCATACAATCGCAATCATACAATCGCAATCATACAATTACAGTATCCCAAATACAATCTCGCAAATACAATCATACAATCACAATCATAAAATCACAATCATACAATCATAATCATACAATTACAATCATACATCACAATCATACAATCACAATCATACTATCACAATCATACAATCACAATCATACAATCACAATCATACAATCACAATCATACAATCACGATCATACAATCGCAAGCATACAATCACAATCATACAATCTCAATCATACAATCTCAATCATACAATCACAATCATACAATCACAATCATACAATCACAATCATACAATCACAATCATACAATCACAATCATACAATCACAATCATACAATCACAATCATACAATCACAATCATAAAATCACAAAAATACAAACTTAATCATACAATCACCATCATACATCACAATCATACAATCACAATCATACAATCGCAATCATACAATTACAATATCCCAAATACAATCTCCCAAATACAATCATACAATCACAATCATACAATCACAATCATACAATCACAATCATACAATCACAATCATACAATCACAATCATACAATCGCAATCATACAATCACAATCATACAATCTCAATCATACAATCACAATCATACAACCACAATCAGACAATCACAATCATACAATCACAATCATACAATCACAATCATACAATCGCAATCATACAATCACAATCATACAATCATAATCATACAATCACAATCATACGATCGCAATCATACAATCACTATCATACCATCACAATCATACAATCACAATCATACAATCATAATCATACAATTACAATCATACATCACAATCATACAATCACAATCATACAATCGCAATCATACAATTACAATATCCCAAATACAATCTCCCAAATACAATCATACAATCACAATCATACATACACAATCATACAATCACAATCATACAATCGCAATCATACAATCGCAATCATACAATTACAGTATCCCAAATACAATCTCGCAAATACAATCATACAATCACAATCATACAATCACAATCATACAATCACAATCATACAATCGCAATCATACAATTACAATATCCCAAATACAATCTCCCAAATACAATCATACAATTACAATCACACAATCACAATCATACAATCATAATCATACAATTACAATCATGCATCACAATCATACAATCACAATCATACTATCACAATCATACAATCACAATCATACAATCACAATCACACAATCACAATCATACAATCATAATCATACAATCACAATCATACAATCACAATCATACAATCACAATCATACAATCACAATCATACAATCACGATTATACAATCGCAAGCATACAATCACAATCATACAATTTCAATCATACAATCTCAATCATACAATCACAATCATACAATCACAATCATACAATCACAATCATACAATCACATTCATACAATCGCAAGCATACAATCACAATCGTACAATCTCAATCATACAATCACAATCATACAATCATAATCATACAATTACAATCATACATCACAATCATACAATCACAATCATACAATCGCAATCATACAATTACAATATCCCAAATACAATCTCCCAAATACAATCATACAATCACAATCATACAATCACAATCATACAATCACAATCATACAATCACAATCATACAATCACAATCATACAATCACAATCATACAATCACAATCATACAATCATAATCATACAATCACAATCATACAATCACAATCATACAATCACAATCATACAATCACGATTATACAATCGCAAGCATACAATCACAATCATACAATTTCAATCATACAATCTCAATCATACAATCACAATCATACAATCACAATCATACAATCACAATCATACAATCACATTCATACAATCGCAAGCATACAATCACAATCATACAATCTCAATCATACAATCACAATCATACAATCATAATCATACAATTACAATCATACATCACAATCATACAATCACAATCATACAATCGCAATCATACAATTACAATATCCCAAATACAATCTCCCAAATACAATCATACAATCACAATCATACAATCACAATCATACAATCACAATCATACAATCACAATCATAGAATCACAATCATACAATCACAATCATACAATCACAATCATACAATCACATTCATACAATCGCAAGCATACAATAACAATCATACAATCTCAATCATACAATCACAATCATACAATCATAATCATACAATTACAATCATACATCACAATCATACAATCACAATCATACAATCGCAATCATACAATTACAATATCCCAAATACAATCTCCCAATTACAATCATACAATCACAATCATACAATCACAATCATACAATCACATTCATACAATCGCAAGCATACAATAACAATCATACAATCTCAATCATACAATCACAATCATACAATCATAATCATACAATTACAATCATACATCACAATCATACAATCACAATCATACAATCACAATCATACAATCACAATCATACAATCACAATCATACAATCACAATCATACAATCACAAAAATACAATCACAATCATACAATCACAATCATACAATCGCAATCATACAATCACAATCATACAATCATAATCATACAATCACAATCATACAATCTCAATCATACAATTACAATATCCCAAATACAATCTCCCAAATACAATCATACAATTACAATCACACAATCACAATCATACAATCATAATCATACAATTACAATCATACATCACAATCATACAATCACAATCATACTATCACAATCATACAATCACAATCATACAATCACAATCATACAAACACAATCATACAATCATAATCATACAATCACAATCATACAATCACAATCATACAATCACAATCATACAATCACAATCATACAATCACAATCATACAATCACGATTATACAATCGCAAGCATACAATCACAATCATACAATTTCAATCATACAATCTCAATCATACAATCACAATCATACAATCACAATCATACAATCACATTCATACAATCGCAAGCATACAATCACAATCATACAATCTCAATCATACAATCTCAATCATACAATCACAATCATACAATCACAATCATACAATCACATTCATACAATCGCAAGCATACAATCACAATCATACAATCTCAATCATACAATCACAATCATACAATCATAATCATACAATTACAATCATACATCACAATCATACAATCACAATCATACAATCGCAATCATACAATCGCAATTATACAATCGCAATCATATAATCACAATCATACAATCACAATCATACAATCACAATCATAAAATCACAAAAATACAAACTTAGTCATACAATCACAATCATACATCACAATCATACAATCACAATCATACAATCACAATCATACAATCACAATCATACAATCACAATCATACAATCACGATTATACAATCGCAAGCATACAATCACAATCATACAATTTCAATCATACAATCTCAATCATACAATCACAATCATACAATCACAATCATACAATCACATTCATACAATCGCAAGCATACAATCACAATCATACAATCTCAATCATACAATCTCAATCATACAATCACAATCATACAATCACAATCATACAATCACATTCATACAATCGCAAGCATACAATCACAATCATACAATCTCAATCATACAATCACAATCATACAATCATAATCATACAATTACAATCATACATCACAATCATACAATCACAATTATGCAATCACAATCATACAATCGCATTCATACAATCGCAATCATACAATCACAATCATACAATCACAATCATACAATCACAATCATAAAATCACAAAAATACAAACTTAGTCATACAATCACAATCATACATCACAATCATACAATCACAATCATACAATCACAATCATACAATCACAATCATACAATCACAATCATACAATCACAATCATACAATCGCAATCATACAATCGCAATTATACAATCGCAATCATATAATCACAATCATACAATCTCAATCACACAATCACAATCATACAACCACAATCAGACAATCACAATCATACAATCACAATCATACAATCACAATCATACAATCACAATTATGCAATCACAATCATACAATCGCAATCATACAATCACAATCATACAATCATAATCATACAATCACAATCATACGATCGCAATCATACAATCACAATCATGCAATCATAATCATACAATTACAATCATACATCACAATCATACATCACAATCATACAATCACAATCATACAACCGCAATCATACAATTACAATATCCCAAATACAATCTCCCAAATACAATCATACAATCACAATCATACATACACAATCATACAATCACAATCATACAATCGCAATCATACAATCGCAATCATACAATTACAATATCCCAAATACAATCATACAATCACAATCATACAATCACAATCATACAATCACAATCATACAATCACAATCATACAATCGCAATCATACAATTACAATATCCCAAATACAATCTCCCAAATACAATCATACAATCACAATCACACAATCACAATCATACAATCATAGTCATACAATTACAATCATACATCACAATCATACAATCACAATCATACTATCACAATCATACAATCACAATCATACAGTCACAATCATACAATCACAATCATACAATCACAATCATACAATCATAATCATACAATCACAATCATAAAATCACAATCATACAATCACAATCATACAATCACGATCATACAATCGCAAGCATACAATCACAATCATACAATCTCAATCATACAATCTCAATCATACAATCACAATCATACAATCACAATCATACAATCACAATCATACAATCACAATCATACAATCACAATCATACTTTCACAATCATACAATCACAATCATACAATCACAATCATACAATCACAGTCATACAATCACAGTCATACAATCACAATCGTACTATCAAAATCATACAATCACAATCATACAATCACAATCGTACATTCACAATCATACAATCACAATCATACAATCACAATCATACAATCACAATCATACAATCACAATCATACTATCACAATCATACAATCACAATCATACAATCACAATCATACAATCACAATCATACAATCACAATCATACAGTCACAATCATACATTCAAAATCATGCAATCACAATCATACAATCACAATCATGCAATCACAATCATACAATCATAATCATGCAATCACAATCATACAATCACAATCGTACAATCACAATCGTACAATCACAGTCGCACAACCACAATCATACAATCATAATCATACAATCACAATCATACTTTCACAATCATACAATCACAATCATACAATCACAATCATACAATCACAATCATACAATCACAATCATACAATCACAAACATACAATCACAATCATACAATCGCAATCATACAATCGCAATCATACAATCGCAATCATACAATCGCAATCATACAATCACAATCATACAATCTCAATCATACAATCACAATCATACAACCACAATCAGACAATCACAATCATACAGTCACAATCATACAATCACAATTATGCAATCACAATCATACAATCGCATTCATACAATCGCAATCATACAATCACAATCATACAATCACAATCATACAATCACAATCATACAATCACAATCATAAAATCACAAAAATACAAACTTAATCATACAATCACAATCATACAATCGCAATCATACAATCACAATCATACAATCATAATCGTACAATCACAATCATACGATCGCAATCATACAATCACAATCATACCATCACAATCATACAATCACAATCATACAATCATAATCATACAATTACAATCATACATCACAATCATACAATCACAATCATACAATCGCAATCATACAATTACAATATCCCAAATACAATCTCCCAAATACAATCATACAATCACAATCATACATACACAATCATACAATCACAATCATACAATCGCAATCATACAATCGCAATCATACAATTACAGTATCCCAAATACAATCTCGCAAATACAATCATACAATCACAATCATACAATCACAAACATACAATCACAATCATACAATCGCAATCATACAATTACAATATCCCAAATACAATCTCCCAAATACAATCATACAATCACAATCACACAATCACAATCATACAATCATAATCATACAATTACAATCATACATCACAATCATACAATCACAATCATACTATCACAATCATACAATCGCAATCATACAATCACAATCATACAATCACAATCATACAATCACAATCGTACATTCACAATCATACAATCACAATCATACAATCACAATCATACAATCACAATCATACAATCACAATCATACAATCACAATCATACAATCACAATCATACAATCACAATCATACAATCACAATCATACAATCACAATCATACAATCGCAATCATACAATCGCAATCATACAATCGCAGTCATACAATCTCAATCATACAATCACAATCATACAACCACAATCAGACAATCACAATCATACAATCACAATCATACAATCACAATTATGCAATCACAATCATACAATCGCATTCATACAATCGCAATCATACAATCACAATCATACAATCACAATCATACAATCACAATCATTAAATCACAAAAATACAAACTTAATCATACAATCACAATCATACAATCGCAATCATACAATCACAATCATACAATCATAATCGTACAATCACAATCATACGATCGCAATCATACAATCACAATCATACCATCACAATCATACAATCACAATCATACAATCATAATCATACAATCATAATCATACAATCACAATCATACAATCACAATCATACAATCACAATCATACAATCACAATCATACAATCACAATCATACAATCACAATCATACAATCACAATCATACGATCACATTCATACAATCGCAAGCATACAATCACAATCATACAATCTCAATCATACAATCACAATCATACAATCACAATCATACAATCACAATCATACAATCACAATCATACAATCACAATCATACAATCGCAATCATACAATTACAATATCCCAAATACAATCTCCCAAATACAATCATACAATCACAATCACACAATCACAATCATACAATCATAATCATACAATTACAATCATACATCACAATCATACAATCACAATCATACAATCGCAATCATACAATTACAATATCCCAAATACAATCTCCCAAATACAATCATACAATCACAATCATACATACACAATCATACAATCACAATCATACAATCGCAATCATACAATCGCAATCATACAATCGCAATCATACAATTACAGTATCCCAAATACAATCTCGCAAATACAATCATACAATCACAATCATACAATCACAATCATACAATCACAATCATACAATCACAATCATACAATCACAATCATACAATCGCAATCATACAATTACAATATCCCAAATACAATCTCCCAAATACAATCATACAATCACAATCACACAATCACAATCATACAATCATAATCATACAATTACAATCATACTATCACAATCATACAATCGCAATCATACAATCACAATCATACAATCACAATCATACAATCACAATCGTACATTCACAATCATACAATCACAATCATACAATCACAATCATACAATCACAATCATACAATCACAATCATACAATCACAATCATACAATCACAATCATACAATCACAATCATACAATCACAATCATACAATCACAATCATACAATCGCAATCATACAATCGCAATCATACAATCGCAGTCATACAATCTCAATCATACAATCACAATCATACAACCACAATCAGACAATCACAATCATACAATCACAATCATACAATCACAATTATGCAATCACAATCATACAATCGCATTCATACAATCGCAATCATACAATCACAATCATACAATCACAATCATACAATCACAATCATTAAATCACAAAAATACAAACTTAATCATACAATCACAATCATACAATCGCAATCATACAATCACAATCATACAATCATAATCGTACAATCACAATCATACGATCGCAATCATACAATCACAATCATACCATCACAATCATACAATCACAATCATACAATCATAATCATACAATCATAATCATACAATCACAATCATACAATCACAATCATACAATCACAATCATACAATCACAATCATACAATCACAATCATACAATCACAATCATACAATCACAATCATACGATCACATTCATACAATCGCAAGCATACAATCACAATCATACAATCTCAATCATACAATCACAATCATACAATCACAATCATACAATCACAATCATACAATCACAATCATACAATCACAATCATACAATCGCAATCATACAATTACAATATCCCAAATACAATCTCCCAAATACAATCATACAATCACAATCACACAATCACAATCATACAATCATAATCATACAATTACAATCATACATCACAATCATACAATCACAATCATACAATCGCAATCATACAATTACAATATCCCAAATACAATCTCCCAAATACAATCATACAATCACAATCATACATACACAATCATACAATCACAATCATACAATCGCAATCATACAATCGCAATCATACAATCGCAATCATACAATTACAGTATCCCAAATACAATCTCGCAAATACAATCATACAATCACAATCATACAATCACAATCATACAATCACAATCATACAATCACAATCATACAATCACAATCATACAATCGCAATCATACAATTACAATATCCCAAATACAATCTCCCAAATACAATCATACAATCACAATCACACAATCACAATCATACAATCATAATCATACAATTACAATCATACATCACAATCATACAATCACAATCATACTATCACAATCATACAATCGCAATCATACAATCACAATCATACAATCACAATCCTACAATCACAATCATACATTCACAATCATACAATCACAATCATACAATCACAATCATACAATCACAATCATACAATCACAATCATACAATCACAATCATACAATCACAATCATACAATCACAATCATACAATCACAATCATACAATCACAATCATACAATCACAATCATACAATCACAATCATACAATCACAATCATACAATCACAATCATACAATCACATTCATACAATCGCAGGCATACAATCACAATCATACAATCACAATCATACAATCGCAATCATACAATCATAATCATACAATCACAATCATACAATCACAATCATAAAATCACAATCATACAATCACGATCATACAATCGCAAGCATACAATCACAATCATACAATCTCAATCATACAATCTCAATCATACAATCACAATCATACAATCACAATCATACAATCACAATCATACAATCACATTCATACAATCGCAAGCATACAATCACAATCATACAATCTCAATCATACAATCACAATCATACAATCATAATCATACAATTACAATCATACATCACAATCATACAATCACAATCATACAATCGCAATCATACAATTACAATATCCCAAATACAATCTCCCAAATACAATCATACAATCACAATCATACAATCACAATCATACAATCACAATCATACAATCACAATCATACAATCACAATCATACAATCACAATCATACAATCACATTCATACAATCGCAAGCATACAATAACAATCATACAATCTCAATCATACAATCACAATCATACAATCATAATCATACAATTACAATCATACATCACAATCATACAATCACAATCATACAATCACAATCATACAATCGCAATCATACAATCGCAATCATACAATCGCAATCATACAATCGCAATCATACAATCGCAATCATACAATCACAATCATACAATCTCAATCATACAATCACAATCATACAACCACAATCAGACAATCACACTCATACAATCACAATCATACAATCACAATTATGCAATCACAATCATACAATCGCATTCATACAATCGCAATCATACAATCACAATCATACAATCACAATCATACAATCACAATCATACAATCACAATCATACAATCACAATCATAAAATCACAAAAATACAAACTTAATCATACAATCACAATCATACAATCGCAATCATACAATCACAATCATGCAATCATAATCATACAATCACAATCATACGATCGCAATCATACAATCACTATCATACCATCACAATCATACAATCACAATCATACAATCATAATCATACAATTACAATCATACATCACAATCATACAATCACAATCATACAATCGCAATCATACAATTACAATATCCCAAACACAATCTCCCAAATACAATCATACAATCACAATCATACATACACAATCATACAATCACAATCATACAATCGCAATCATACAATCGCAATCATACAATTACAGTATCCCAAATACAATCTCGCAAATACAATCATACAATCACAATCATAAAATCACAATCATACAATCATAATCATACAATTACAATCATACATCACAATTATACAATCACAATCATACTATCACAATCATACAATCACAATCATACAATCACAATCATACAATCACAATCATACAATCACGATCATACAATCGCAACCATACAATCACAATCATACAATCTCAATCATACAATCTCAATCATACAATCACAATCATACAATCACAATCATACAATCACAATCATACAATCACATTCATACAATCGCAAGCATACAATCACAATCGTACAATCTCAATCATACAATCACAATCATACAATCATAATCATACAATTACAATCATACATCACAATCATACAATCACAATCATACAATCGCAATCATACAATTACAATATCCCAAATACAATCTCCCAAATACAATCATACAATCACAATCATACAATCACAATCATACAATCACAATCATACAATCACAATCATACAATCACAATCATACAATCGCAATCATACAATCACAATCATACAATCTCAATCATACAATCACAATCATACAACCACAATCAGACAATCACAATCATACAATCACAATCATACAATCACAATCATACAATCGCAATCATACAATCACAATCATACAATCATAATCATACAATAACAATCATACGATCGCAATCATACAATCACTATCATACCATCACAATCATACAATCACAATCATACAATCATAATCATACAATTACAATCATACATCACAATCATACAATCACAATCATACAATCGCAATCATACAATTACAATATCCCAAATACAATCTCCCAAATACAATCATACAATCACAATCATACATACACAATCATACAATCACAATCATACAATCGCAATCATACAATCGCAATCATACAATTACAGTATCCCAAATACAATCTCGCAAATACAATCATACAATCACAATCATACAATCACAATCATACAATCACAATCATACAATCGCAATCATACAATTACAATATCCCAAATACAATCTCCCAAATACAATCATACAATTACAATCACACAATCACAATCATACAATCATAATCATACAATTACAATCATGCATCACAATCATACAATCACAATCATACTATCACAATCATACAATCACAATCATACAATCACAATCATACAATCACAATCATACAATCATAATCATACAATCACAATCATACAATCACAATCATACAATCACAATCATACAATCACAATCATACAATCACGATTATACAATCGCAAGCATACAATCACAATCATACAATTTCAATCATACAATCTCAATCATACAATCACAATCATACAATCACAATCATACAATCACAATCATACAATCACATTCATACAATCGCAAGCATACAATCACAATCATACAATCTCAATCATACAATCACAATAATACAATCATAATCATACAATTACAATCATACATCACAATCATACAACCACAATCATACAATCGCAATCATACAATTACAATATCCCAAATACAATCTCCCAAATATAATCATACAATCACAATCATACAATCACAATCATACAATCACAATCATACAATCACAATCATAGAATCACAATCATACAATCACAATCATACAATCACAATCATACAATCACATTCATACAATCGCAAGCATACAATAACAATCATACAATCTCAATCATACAATCACAATCATACAATCATAATCATACAATTACAATCATACATCACAATCATACAATCACAATCATACAATCGCAATCATACAATTACAATATCCCAAATACAATCTCCCAATTACAATCATACAATCACAATCATACAATCACAATCATACAATCACAATCATACAATCACAATCATACAATCACAATCATACAATCACATTCATACAATCGCAAGCATACAATAACAATCATACAATCTCAATCATACAATCACAATCATACAATCATAATCATACAATTACAATCATACATCACAATCATACAATCACAATCATACAATCACAATCATACAATCACAATCATACAATCACAATCATACAATCACAAAAATACAATCACAATCATACAATCACAATCATACAATCGCAATCATACAATCACAATCATACAATCATAATCATACAATCACAATCATACAATCTCAATCATACAATTACAATATCCCAAATACAATCTCCCAAATACAATCATACAATTACAATCACACAATCACAATCATACAATCATAATCATACAATTACAATCATACATCACAATCATACAATCACAATCATACTATCACAATCATACAATCACAATCATACAATCACAATCATACAATCACAATCATACAATCATAATCATACAATCACAATCATACAATCACAATCATCCAATCACAATCATACAATCACAATCATACAATCACAATCATACAATCACGATTATACAATCGCAAGCATACAATCACAATCATACAATTTCAATCATACAATCTCAATCATACAATCACAATCATACAATCACAATCATACAATCACATTCATACAATCGCAAGCATACAATCACAATCATACAATCTCAATCATACAATCTCAATCATACAATCACAATCATACAATCACAATCATACAATCACATTCATACAATCGCAAGCATACAATCACAATCATACAATCTCAATCATACAATCACAATCATACAATCATAATCATACAATTACAATCATACATCACAATCATACAATCACAATCATACAATCGCAATCATACAATTACAATATCCCAAATACAATCTCCCAAATACAATCATACAATCACAATCATACAATCACAATCATACAATCACAATCATACAATCACAATCATACAATCACAATCATACAATCACAATCATACAATCACAATCATACAATCACAATCATACAATCACAATCATACAATCACATTCATACAATCGCAAGCATACAATAACAATCATACAATCTCAATCATACAATCACAATCATACAATCATAATCATACAATTACAATCATACATCACAATCATACAATCACAATCATACAATCGCAATCATACAATTACAATATCCCAAATACAATCTCCCAATTACAATCATACAATCACAATCATACAATCACAATCATACAATCACAATCATACAATAGCATTCATACAATCGCAATCATACAATCACAATCATACAATCGCAATCATACAATCACAATCATACTATCACAATCATACAATCACAATCATACAATCACAATCATACAATCACAATCATACAATCACAATCATACATTCAAAATCATGCAATCACAATCATACAATCACAATCATGCAATCACAATCATACAATCATAATCATGCAATCACAATCATACAATCACAATCGTACAATCACAATCGTACAATCACAATCGCACAACCACAATCAGACAATCACAATCATACAATCACAATCATACAATCACAATCATACAATCACAATCATACAATCACAATCATACAATCACAATCATACAATCACAAAAATACAATCACAATCATACAATCACAATCATACAATCGCAATCATACAATCACAATCATACAATCATAATCATACAATTACAATCATACATCACAATCATACAATCACAATCATACAATCGCAATCATACAATCACAATCATACAATCGCAATCATACAATCACAATCATACAATCGCAATCATACAATTACAATCTCCCAAATACAATCAAACAATCACAATCATACAAACACAATCATACAATCACAATCATACAATCACAATCATACTATCACAATCGTACAATCACAATCGTACAATCACAATCGCACAACCACAATCAGACAATCGAAATCATACAATCACAATCATACAATCACAATCATACAATCACAATCATACAATCACAATCATACAATCACAATCATACAATCACAATCATACAATCACAATCATACAATCACAATCATACATCACAATCATACAATCACAATCATACAATCACAATCATACAATCACATACATACAATCGCAAGCATACAATAACAATCATACAATCTCAATCATACAATCACAATCATACAATCATAATCATACAATTACAATCATACATCACAATCATACAATCACAATCATACAATCGCAATCATACAATTACAATATCCCAAATACAATCTCCCAATTACAATCATACAATCACAATCATACAATCACAATCATACAATCACAATCATACAATCACAATCATACAATAGCATTCATACAATCGCAATCATACAATCACAATCATACAATCGCAATCATACAATCACAATCATACTATCACAATCATACAATCACAATCATGCAATCACAATCATACAATCACAATCATACAATCACAATCATACATTCAAAATCATGCAATCACAATCATACAATCACAATCATGCAATCACAATCATACAATCATAATCATGCAATCACAATCATACAATCACAATCGTACAATCACAATCGTACAATCACAATCGCACAACCACAATCAGACAGTCACAATCATACAATCACAATCATACAATCACAATCATACAATCACAATCATACAATCACAATCATACAATCACAAAAATACAATCACAATCATACAATCGCAATCATACAATCGCAATCATACAATCACAATCATACAATCATAATCATACAATCCCAATCATACATCACAATCATACAATCACAATCATACAATCACAATCATACAATCACATTCATACAATCGCAAGCATACAATAACAATCATACAATCTCAATCATACAATCACAATCATACAATCATAATCATACAATTACAATCATACATAACAATCATACAATCACAATCATACAATCGCAATCATACAATTACAATCTCCCAAATACAATCTCCCAAATACAATCAAACAATCACAATCATACAAACACAATCATGCTTTCACAATCATACTATCACAATCATACAATCACAATCATACAATCACAGTCATACAATAACAATCATATAATCACAATCATACTATCACAATCATACAATCACAATCATACAATCACAATCATAAAATCACAATCATACAATCACAATCATACAATCACAATCATACAATCACAATCATACAATCACAATCAAAGAATTACAATCATACAATCACAATCATACAATCGCTAGCATACAATCACAATCATACAATCTCAATCATACAATCACAATCATACAATCACAATCATACAATCATAATCATACAATTACAATCATACATCACAATCATACAATCACAATCATACAATCGCAATCATAAAATCACAAAAATACAAACTTAATCATACAATCACAATCATACAATCGCAATCATACAATCACAATCATACAATCATAATCGTACAATCACAATCATACGATCGCAATCATACAATCACAATCATACCATCACAATCATACAATCACAATCATACAATCATAATCATACAATTACAATCATACATCACAATCATACAATCACAATCATACAATCGCAATCATACAATTACAATATCCCAAATACAATCTCCCAAATACAATCATACAATCACAATCATACATACACAATCATACAATCACAATCATACAATCGCAATCATACAATCGCAATCATACAATTACAGTATCCCAAATACAATCTCGCAAATATAATCATACAATCACAATCATACAACCACAATCATACAATCACAATCATACAATCACAATCATACAATCGCAATCATACAATTACAATATCCCAAATACAATCTCCCAAATACAATCATACAATCACAATCACGCAATCACAATCATACAATCATAATCATACAATTACAATCATACATCATAATCATACAATCACAATCATACTATCACAATCATACAATCGCAATCATACAATCACAATCATACAATCGCAATCATAAAATCACAAAAATTCAAACTTAATCATACAATCACAATCATACAATCGCAATCATACAATCACAATCATACAATCATAATCGTACAATCACAATCATACGATCGCAATCATACAATCACAATCATACCATCACAATCATACAATCGCAAGCATACAAACACAATCATACAATCACAATCATATAATCACAATCATACAATCACAATCATACAATCACAATCATACAATCGCAATCATACATTCAAAATCATGCAATCACAATCATACAATCACAATCATGCAATCACAATCATACAATCAGAATCGTGCAATCACAATCATTCAATAACAATCGTACAATCACAATCGTACAATCACAATCGCACAACCACAATCAGACAATCACACTCATACAATCACAATCTTACAATCACAATCATACAATCACAATCATACAATCACAATCATACCATCACAATCATACTTTAACAATCATACCATCACAATCATACTTTAACAATCATACAATCACAATCATAAAATCGCAGACATACAATCACAATCATACAATCACAATCATACTATCACAATCATACAATCACAATCATACAATCACAATCATACAATCACAATCATACAATCATAATCATACAATCACAATCATACAATCACAATCATACAATCACAATCATACAATCACAATCATACAATCGCAAGCATACAATCACAATCATACAATCTCAATCATACAATCACAATCATACAATCATAATCATACAATTACAGTCATACATCAGAATCATACAATCACAATCATACAATCGCAATCATACAATCACAATCATACAATCGCAATCATACAATTACAATCTCCCAAATACAATCTCCCAAATACAATCTCCCAAATACAATCAAACAATCACAATCATACAAACACAATCATACAATCACAATCATACAATCACAATCATACTATCACAATCGTACAATCACAATCGTACAATCACAATCGCACAACCACAATCATACAATCACAATCATACAATCACAATCATACAATCACAATCATACAATCACAATCATACAATCGCAATCATACAATCGCAATCATACAATCGCAATCATACAATCGCAATCATACAATCACAATCATACAATCGCAATCATACAATTACAATCTCCCAAATATAATCTCCCAAATACAATCACCCAAATACAATCATACAATCACAATCATACAATCATAATCATACAATCACAATCATACAATCACAATCATACAATCACAATCATACTATCACAATCATACAATCACAATCATACAATCACAATCATACAACCACAATCATACAATCACAATCATACAGTCACAATCATACAATCACAATCATACATTCAAAATCATGCAATCACAATCATACAATCACAATCATGCAATCACAATCATACAATCATAATCATGCAATCACAATCATACTATCACAATCGTACAATCACAATCATGCAATCACAATCATACAATCAGAATCGTACAATCACAATCATTCAATAACAATCGTACAATCACAATCATACAATCACAATCATACAATCACAGTCATACAATCACAGTCATACAATCACAATCGTACTATCAAAATCATACAATCACAATCATACAATCACAATCGTATATTCACAATCATACAATCACAATCATACAATCACAATCATACAATCACAATCATACTATCACAATCATACAATCACAATCATACAATCACAATCATACAATCACAATCATACAATCACAATCATACAATCACAATCATACATTCAAAATCATGCAATCACAATCATACAATCACAATCATGCAATCACAATCATACAATCATAATCATGCAATCACAATCATACAATCACAATCGTACAATCACAATCGTACAATCACAATCGTACAATCACAATCGTACAATCACAATCGCACAACCACAATCATACAATCATAATCATACAATCATAATCATACAATTACAATCATACAATTACAATATCCCAAATACAATCTCCCAAATACAATCATACAATCACAATCATACATACACAATCATACAATCACAATCATACAATCGCAATCATACAATCGCAATCATACAATTACAGTATCCCAAATACAATCTCGCAAATACAATCATACAATCACAATCATACAATCACAATCATACAATCACAATCATACAATCACAATCATACAATCGCAATCATACAATTACAATATCCCAAATACAATCTCCCAAATACAATCATACAATCACAATCACACAATCACAATCATACAATCATAATCATACAATTACAATCATACATCACAATCATACAATCACAATCATACTATCACAATCATACAATCGCAATCATACAATCACAATCATACAATCACAATCATACAATCACAATCGTACATTCACAATCATACAATCACAATCATACAATCACAATCATACAATCACAATCATACAATCTCAATCATACAATCACAATCATACAACCACAATCAGACAATCACAATCATACAATCACAATCATACAATCACAATCATACAATCACAATTATGCAATCACAATCATACAATCGCATTCATACAATCGCAATCATACAATCACAATCATACAATCACAATCATACAATCACAATCATTAAATCACAAAAATACAAACTTAATCATACAATCACAATCATACAATCGCAATCATACAATCACAATCATACAATCATAATCGTACAATCACAATCATACGATCGCAATCATACAATCACAATCATACCATCACAATCATACAATCACAATCATACAATCATAATCATACAATCATAATCATACAATCACAATCATACAATCACAATCATACAATCACAATCATACAATCACAATCATACAATCACAATCATACAATCACAATCATACAATCACATTCATACAATCGCAAGCATACAATCACAATCATACAATCTCAATCATACAATCACAATCATACAATCATAATCATACAATTACAATCATACATCACAATCATACAATCACAATCATACAATCGCAATCATACAATTACAATATCCCAAATACAATCTCCCAAATACAATCATACAATCACAATCATACAAACACAATCATACTTTCACAATCATACTATCACAATCATACAATCACAATCATACAATCACAGTCATACAATAACAATCATATAATCACAATCATACTATCACAATCATACAATCACAATCATACAATCACAATCATAAAATCACAATCATACAATCACAATCATACAATCACAATCATACAATCACAATCAAAGAATTACAATCATACAATCACAATCATACAATCGCTAGCATACAATCACAATCATACAATCTCAATCATACAATCACAATCATACAATCACAATCATACAATCATAATCATACAATTACAATCATACATCACAATCATACAATCACAATCATACAATCGCAATCATAAAATCACAAAAATACAAACTTAATCATACAATCACAATCATACAATCGCAATCATACAATCACAATCATACAATCATAATCGTACAATCACAATCATACGATCGCAATCATACAATCACAATCATACCATCACAGTCATACAATAACAATCATATAATCACAATCATACTATCACAATCATACAATCACAATCATACAATCACAATCATAAAATCACAATCATACAATCACAATCATACAATCACAATCATACAATCACAATCAAAGAATTACAATCATACAATCACAATCATACAATCGCTAGCATACAATCACAATCATACAATCTCAATCATACAATCACAATCATACAATCATAATCATACAATTACAGTCATACATCAGAATCATACAATCACAATCATACAATCGCAATCATACAATCACAATCATACAATCGCAATCATACAATTACAATCTCCCAAATACAATCTCCCAAATACAATCTCCCAAATACAATCAAACAATCACAATCATACAAACACAATCATACAATCACAATCATACAATCACAATCATACTATCACAATCGTACAATCACAATCGTACAATCACAATCGCACAACCACAATCATACAATCACAATCATACAATCACAATCATACAATCACAATCATACAATCACAATCATACAATCGCAATCATACAATCGCAATCATACAATCGCAATCATACAATCGCAATCATACAATCACAATCATACAATCGCAATCATACAATTGCAATCTCCCAAATATAATCTCCCAAATACAATCACCCAAATACAATCATACAATCACAATCATACAATCATAATCATACAATCACAATCATACAATCACAATCATACAATCACAATCATACTATCACAATCATACAATCACAATCATACAATCACAATCATACAACCACAATCATACAATCACAATCATACAGTCACAATCATACAATCACAATCATACATTCAAAATCATGCAATCACAATCATACAATCACAATCATGCAATCACAATCATACAATCATAATCATGCAATCACAATCATACTATCACAATCGTACAATCACAATCATGCAATCACAATCATACAATCAGAATCGTACAATCACAATCATTCAATAACAATCGTACAATCACAATCATACAATCACAATCATACAATCACAGTCATACAATCACAGTCATACAATCACAATCGTACTATCAAAATCATACAATCACAATCATACAATCACAATCGTATATTCACAATCATACAATCACAATCATACAATCACAATCATACAATCACAATCATACTATCACAATCATACAATCACAATCATACAATCACAATCATACAATCACAATCATACAATCACAATCATACAATCACAATCATACAATCACAATCATACATTCAAAATCATGCAATCACAATCATACAATCACAATCATGCAATCACAATCATACAATCATAATCATGCAATCACAATCATACAATCACAATCGTACAATCACAATCGTACAATCACAATCGTACAATCACAATCGTACAATCACAATCGCACAACCACAATCATACAATCATAATCATACAATCATAATCATACAATTACAATCATACAATTACAATATCCCAAATACAATCTCCCAAATACAATCATACAATCACAATCATACATACACAATCATACAATCACAATCATACAATCGCAATCATACAATCGCAATCATACAATTACAGTATCCCAAATACAATCTCGCAAATACAATCATACAATCACAATCATACAATCACAATCATACAATCACAATCATACAATCACAATCATACAATCGCAATCATACAATTACAATATCCCAAATACAATCTCCCAAATACAATCATACAATCACAATCACACAATCACAATCATACAATCATAATCATACAATTACAATCATACATCACAATCATACAATCACAATCATACTATCACAATCATACAATCGCAATCATACAATCACAATCATACAATCACAATCATACAATCACAATCGTACATTCACAATCATACAATCACAATCATACAATCACAATCATACAATCACAATCATACAATCTCAATCATACAATCACAATCATACAACCACAATCAGACAATCACAATCATACAATCACAATCATACAATCACAATCATACAATCACAATTATGCAATCACAATCATACAATCGCATTCATACAATCGCAATCATACAATCACAATCATACAATCACAATCATTAAATCACAAAAATACAAACTTAATCATACAATCACAATCATACAATCGCAATCATACAATCACAATCATACAATCATAATCGTACAATCACAATCATACGATCGCAATCATACAATCACAATCATACCATCACAATCATACAATCACAATCATACAATCATAATCATACAATCATAATCATACAATCACAATCATACAATCACAATCATACAATCACAATCATACAATCACAATCATACAATCACAATCATACAATCACAATCATACAATCACAATCATACAATCACATTCATACAATCGCAAGCATACAATCACAATCATACAATCTCAATCATACAATCACAATCATACAATCATAATCATACAATTACAATCATACATCACAATCATACAATCACAATCATACAATCGCAATCATACAATTACAATATCCCAAATACAATCTCCCAAATACAATCATACAATCACAATCATACAAACACAATCATACTTTCACAATCATACTATCACAATCATACAATCACAATCATGCAATCACAGTCATACAATAACAATCATATAATCACAATCATACTATCACAATCATACAATCACAATCATACAATCACAATCATAAAATCACAATCATACTATCACAATCATACAATCGCAATCATACAATCACAATCATACAATCGCAATCATAAAATCACAAAAATTCAAACTTAATCATACAATCACAATCATACAATCGCAATCATACAATCACAATCATACAATCATAATCGTACAATCACAATCATACGATCGCAATCATACAATCACAATCATACCATCACAATCATACAATCGCAAGCATACAAACACAATCATACAATCACAATCATATAATCACAATCATACAATCACAATCATACAATCACAATCATACAATCGCAATCATACATTCAAAATCATGCAATCACAATCATACAATCACAATCATGCAATCACAATCATACAATCAGAATCGTGCAATCACAATCATTCAATAACAATCGTACAATCACAATCGTACAATCACAATCGCACAACCACAATCAGACAATCACACTCATACAATCACAATCTTACAATCACAATCATACAATCACAATCATACAATCACAATCATACCATCACAATCATACTTTAACAATCATACCATCACAATCATACTTTAACAATCATACAATCACAATCATAAAATCGCAGACATACAATCACAATCATACAATCACAATCATACTATCACAATCATACAATCACAATCATACAATCACAATCATACAATCACAATCATACAATCATAATCATACAATCACAATCATACAATCACAATCATACAATCACAATCATACAATCACAATCATACAATCGCAAGCATACAATCACAATCATACAATCTCAATCATACAATCACAATCATACAATCATAATCATACAATTACAGTCATACATCAGAATCATACAATCACAATCATACAATCGCAATCATACAATCACAATCATACAATCGCAATCATACAATTACAATCTCCCAAATACAATCTCCCAAATACAATCTCCCAAATACAATCAAACAATCACAATCATACAAACACAATCATACAATCACAATCATACAATCACAATCATACTATCACAATCGTACAATCACAATCGTACAATCACAATCGCACAACCACAATCATACAATCACAATCATACAATCACAATCATACAATCACAATCATACAATCGCAATCATACAATCGCAATCATACAATCGCAATCATACAATCGCAATCATACAATCACAATCATACAATCGCAATCATACAATTACAATCTCCCAAATACAATCTCCCAAATACAATCACCCAAATACAATCATACAATCACAATCATACAATCATAATCATACAATCACAATCATACAATCACAATCATACAATCACAATCATACAATCACAATCATACTATCACAATCATACAATCACAATCATACAATCACAATCATACAACCACAATCATACAATCACAATCATACAGTCACAATCATACAATCACAATCATACATTCAAAATCATGCAATCACAATCATACAATCACAATCATGCAATCACAATCATACAATCATAATCATGCAATCACAATCATACTATCACAATCGTACAATCACAATCATGCAATCACAATCATACAATCAGAATCGTACAATCACAATCATTCAATAACAATCGTACAATCACAATCATACAATCACAATCATACAATCACAGTCATACAATCACAGTCATACAATCACAATCGTACTATCAAAATCATACAATCACAATCATACAATCACAATCGTATATTCACAATCATACAATCACAATCATACAATCACAATCATACAATCACAATCATACAATCACAATCATACTATCACAATCATACAATCACAATCATACAATCACAATCATACAATCACAATCATACAATCACAATCATACAATCACAATCATACAATCACAATCATACATTCAAAATCATGCAATCACAATCATACAATGACAATCATGCAATCACAATCATACAATCATAATCATGCAATCACAATCATACAATCACAATCGTACAATCACAATCGTACAATCACAATCGTACAATCACAATCGTACAATCACAATCGCACAACCACAATCATACAATCATAATCATACAATCATAATCATACAATTACAATCATACAATTACAATATCCCAAATACAATCTCCCAAATACAATCATACAATCACAATCATACATACACAATCATACAATCACCATCATACAATCGCAATCATACAATCGCAATCATACAATTACAGTATCCCAAATACAATCTCGCAAATACAATCATACAATCACAATCATACAATCACAATCATACAATCACAATCATACAATCACAATCATACAATCGCAATCATACAATTACAATATCCCAAATACAATCTCCCAAATACAATCATACAATCACAATCACACAATCACAATCATACAATCATAATCATACAATTACAATCATACATCACAATCATACAATCACAATCATACTATCACAATCATACAATCGCAATCATACAATCACAATCATACAATCACAATCATACAATCACAATCGTACATTCACAATCATACAATCACAATCATACAATCACAATCATACAATCACAATCATACAATCACAATCATACAATCACAATCATACTATCACAATCATACAATCACAATCATACAATCACAATCATACAACCACAATCATACAATCACAATCATACAGTCACAATCATACAATCACAATCATACATTCAAAATCATGCAATCACAATCATACAATCACAATCATGCAATCACAATCATACAATCATAATCATGC
The DNA here is from genome assembly GCF_050947335.1 of Megachile rotundata. Taxonomy (NCBI): domain Eukaryota; kingdom Metazoa; phylum Arthropoda; class Insecta; order Hymenoptera; family Megachilidae; genus Megachile; species Megachile rotundata. The sequence goes on along the minus strand of NW_027473321.1, from coordinate 3,089,546 downwards.
AATCACAATCATACTATCACAATCGTACAATCACAATCATGCAATCACAATCATACAATCAGAATCGTACAATCACAATCATTCAATAACAATCGTACAATCACAATCATACAATCACAATCATACAATCACAGTCATACAATCACAGTCATACAATCACAATCGTACTATCAAAATCATACAATCACAATCATACAATCACAATCGTATATTCACAATCATACAATCACAATCATACAATCACAATCATACAATCACAATCATACAATCACAATCATACTATCACAATCATACAATCACAATCATACAATCACAATCATACAATCACAATCATACAATCACAATCATACAATCACAATCATACATTCAAAATCATGCAATCACAATCATACAATCACAATCATGCAATCACAATCATACAATCATAATCATGCAATCACAATCATACAATCACAATCGTACAATCACAATCGTACAATCACAATCGTACAATCACAATCGTACAATCACAATCGCACAACCACAATCATACAATCATAATCATACAATCATAATCATACAATTACAATCATACAATTACAATATCCCAAATACAATCTCCCAAATACAATCATACAATCACAATCATACATACACAATCATACAATCACAATCATACAATCGCAATCATACAATCGCAATCATACAATTACAGTATCCCAAATACAATCTCGCAAATACAATCATACAATCACAATCATACAATCACAATCATACAATCACAATCATACAATCACAATCATACAATCGCAATCATACAATTACAATATCCCAAATACAATCTCCCAAATACAATCATACAATCACAATCACACAATCACAATCATACAATCATAATCATACAATTACAATCATACATCACAATCATACAATCACAATCATACTATCACAATCATACAATCGCAATCATACAATCACAATCATACAATCACAATCATACAATCACAATCGTACATTCACAATCATACAATCACAATCATACAATCACAATCATACAATCACAATCATACAATCTCAATCATACAATCACAATCATACAACCACAATCAGACAATCACAATCATACAATCACAATCATACAATCACAATCATACAATCACAATTATGCAATCACAATCATACAATCGCATTCATACAATCGCAATTATACAATCACAATCATACAATCACAATCATTAAATCACAAAAATACAAACGTAATCATACAATCACAATCATACAATCGCAATCATACAATCACAATCATACAATCATAATCGTACAATCACAATCATACGATCGCAATCATACAATCACAATCATACCATCACAATCATACAATCACAATCATACATTCATAATCATACAATCATAATCATACAATCACAATCATACAATCACAATCATACAATCACAATCATACAATCACAATCATACAATCACAATCATACAATCACAATCATACAATCACAATCATACAATCACATTCATACAATCGCAAGCATACAATCACAATCATACAATCTCAATCATACAATCACAATCATACAATCATAATCATACAATTACAATCATACATCACAATCACACAATCACAATCATACAATCGCAATCATACAATTACAATATCCCAAATACAATCTCCCAAATACAATCATACAATCACAATCATACAATCACAATCATACAATCACAATCATACAATCACAATCATACAATCACAATCATACAATCACAATCATACAATCACAATCATACAATCACAATCATACAATCACAATCATACAATCACAATCATACAATCGCATTCATACAATCGCAATCATACAATCACAATCATACAATCGCAATCATACAATTACAATCTCCCAAATACAATCTCCCAAATACAATCACCCAAATACAATCATACAATCGCAATCATACAATCATAATCATACAATCACAATCATACAATCACAATCATACAATCACAATCATACTATCACAATCATACAATCACAATCATACAATCACAATCATACAATCACAATCATACAATCACAATCATACAATCACAATCATACAATCACAATCATACAATCACAATCATACAATCACAATCATACAATCACAATCATACAATCACAATCATACAATCACAATCATACAATCACAATCATACAATCGCATTCATACAATCGCAATCATACAATCACAATCATACAATCGCAATCATACAATTACAATCTCCCAAATACAATCTCCCAAATACAATCACCCAAATACAATCATACAATCACAATCATACAATCACAATCATTAAATCACAAAAATACAAACTTAATCATACAATCACAATCATACAATCGCAATCATACAATCACAATCATACAATCATAATCGTACAATCACAATCATACGATCGCAATCATACAATCACAATCATACCATCACAATCATACAATCACAATCATACAATCATAATCATACAATCATAATCATACAATCACAATCATACAATCACAATCATACAATCACAATCATACAATCACAATCATACAATCACAATTATGCAATCACAATCATACAATCGCATTCATACAATCGCAATCATACAATCGCAATCATACAATCACAATCATACAATCACAATCATACAATCACAATCATTAAATCACAAAAATACAAACTTAATCATACAATCACAATCATACAATCGCAATCATACAATCACAATCATACAATCATAATCGTACAATCACAATCATACGATCGCAATCATACAATCACAATCATACCATCACAATCATACAATCACAATCATACAATCATAATCATACAATTACAATCATACATCACAATCATACAATCACAATCATACAATCGCAATCATACAATTACAATATCCCAAATACAATCTCCCAAATACAATCATACAATCACAATCATACATACACAATCATACAATCACAATCATACAATCGCAATCATACAATCGCAATCATACAATTACAGTATCCCAAATACAATCTCGCAAATATAATCATACAATCACAATCATACAATCACAATCATACAATCACAATCATACAATCACAATCATACAATCACAATCATACAATCGCAATCATACAATTACAATATCCCAAATACAATCTCCCAAATACAATCATACAATCACAATCACGCAATCACAATCATACAATCATAATCATACAATTACAATCATACATCATAATCATACAATCACAATCATACTATCACAACCATACAATCGCAATCATACAATCACAATCATACAATCGCAATCATAAAATCACAAAAATTCAAACTTAATCATACAATCACAATCATACAATCGCAATCATACAATCACAATCATACAATCATAATCGTACAATCACAATCATACGATCGCAATCATACAATCACAATCATACCATCACAATCATACAATCGCAAGCATACAAACACAATCATACAATCACAATCATATAATCACAATCATACAATCACAATCATACAATCACAATCATACAATCGCAATCATACATTCAAAATCATGCAATCACAATCATACAATCACAATCATGCAATCACAATCATACAATCAGAATCGTGCAATCACAATCATTCAATAACAATCGTACAATCACAATCGTACAATCACAATCGCACAACCACAATCAGACAATCACACTCATACAATCACAATCTTACAATCACAATCATACAATCACAATCATACAATCACAATCATACCATCACAATCATACTTTAACAATCATACCATCACAATCATACTTTAACAATCATACAATCACAATCATAAAATCGCAGACATACAATCACAATCATACAATCACAATCATACTATCACAATCATACAATCACAATCATACAATCACAATCATACAATCACAATCATACAATCATAATCATACAATCACAATCATACAATCACAATCATACAATCACAATCATACAATCACAATCATACAATCGCAAGCATACAATCACAATCATACAATCTCAATCATACAATCACAATCATACAATCATAATCATACAATTACAGTCATACATCAGAATCATACAATCACAATCATACAATCGCAATCATACAATCACAATCATACAATCGCAATCATACAATTACAATCTCCCAAATACAATCTCCCAAATACAATCTCCCAAATACAATCAAACAATCACAATCATACAAACACAATCATACAATCACAATCATACAATCACAATCGTACAATCACAATCGTACAATCACAATCGCACAACCACAATCATACAATCACAATCATACAATCACAATCATACAATCACAATCATACAATCACAATCATACAATCGCAATCATACAATCGCAATCATACAATCGCAATCATACAATCGCAATCATACAATCACAATCATACAATCGCAATCATACAATTACAATCTCCCAAATACAATCTCCCAAATACAATCACCCAAATACAATCATACAATCACAATCATACAATCATAATCATACAATCACAATCATACAATCACAATCATACAATCACAATCATACTATCACAATCATACTATCACAATCATACAATCACAATCATACAATCACAATCATACAACCACAATCATACAATCACAATCATACAGTCACAATCATACAATCACAATCATACATTCAAAATCATGCAATCACAATCATACAATCACAATCATGCAATCACAATCATACAATCATAATCATGCAATCACAATCATACTATCACAATCGTACAATCACAATCATGCAATCACAATCATACAATCAGAATCGTACAATCACAATCATTCAATAACAATCGTACAATCACAATCATACAATCACAATCATACAATCACAGTCATACAATCACAGTCATACAATCACAATCGTACTATCAAAATCATACAATCACAATCATACAATCACAATCGTATATTCACAATCATACAATCACAATCATACAATCACAATCATACAATCACAATCATACTATCACAATCATACAATCACAATCATACAATCACAATCATACAATCACAATCATACAATCACAATCATACAATCACAATCATACATTCAAAATCATGCAATCACAATCATACAATCACAGTCATGCAATCACAATCATACAATCATAATCATGCAATCACAATCATACAATCACAATCGTACAATCACAATCGTACAATCACAATCGTACAATCACAATCGTACAATCACAATCGCACAACCACAATCATACAATCATAATCATACAATCATAATCATACAATTACAATCATACAATTACAATATCCCAAATACAATCTCCCAAATACAATCATACAATCACAATCATACATACACAATCATACAATCACAATCATACAATCGCAATCATACAATCGCAATCATACAATTACAGTATCCCAAATACAATCTCGCAAATACAATCATACAATCACAATCATACAATCACAATCATACAATCACAATCATACAATCACAATCATACAATCGCAATCATACAATCACAATCATACAATCACAATCATACAATCACAATCGTACATTCACAATCATACAATCACAATCATACAATCACAATCATACAATCACAATCATACAATCTCAATCATACAATCACAATCATACAACCACAATCAGACAATCACAATCATACAATCACAATCATACAATCACAATCATACAATCACAATTATGCAATCACAATCATACAATCGCATTCATACAATCGCAATCATACAATCACAATCATACAATCACAATCATACAATCACAATCATTAAATCACAAAAATACAAACTTAATCATACAATCACAATCATACAATCGCAATCATACAATCACAATCATACAATCATAATCGTACAATCACAATCATACGATCGCAATCATACAATCACAATCATACCATCACAATCATACAATCACAATCATACAATCATAATCATACAATCATAATCATACAATCACAATCATACAATCACAATCATTCAATCACAATCATACAATCACAATCATACAATCACAATCATACAATCACAATCATACAATCACATTCATACAATCGCAAGCATACAATCACAATCATACAATCTCAATCATACAATCACAATCATACAATCATAATCATACAATTACAATCATACATCACAATCATACAATCACAATCATACAATCGCAATCATACAATTACAATATCCCAAATACAATCTCCCAAATACAATCATACAATCACAATCATACAATCACAATCATACAATCACAATCATACAATCACAATCATACAATCACAATCATACAATCACAATCATACAATCGCATTCATACAATCGCAATCATACAATCACAATCATACAATCGCAATCATACAATTACAATCTCCCAAATACAATCTCCCAAATACAATCACCCAAATACAATCATACAATCGCAATCATACAATCATAATCATACAATCACAATCATACAATCACAATCATACAATCACAATCATACTATCACAATCATACAATCACAATCATACAATCACAATCATACAATCACAATCATACAATCACAATCATACAATCACAATCATACATCCAAAATCATGCAATCACAATCATACAATCACAATCATGCAATCACAATCATACAATCATAATCATGCAATCACAATCGTACAATCACAATCGTACAATCACAATCGTACAATCACAATCGCACAACCACAATCATACAATCATAATCATACAATCACAATCATACTTTCACAATCATACAATCACAATCATACAATCACAATCATACAATCACAATCATACAATCACAATCATACAATCACAATCATACAATCACAATCATACAATCGCAATCATACAATCGCAATTATACAATCGCAATCATATAATCACAATCATACAATCACAATTATGCAATCACAATCATACAACCACAATCAGACAACCACAATCAGACAATCACAATCATACAATCACAATCATACAATCACAATCATACAATCACAATTATGCAATCACAATCATACAATCGCATTCATACAATCGCAATCATACAATCACAATCATACAATCACAATCAGACAATCATAATCATAAAATCACAAAAATACAAACTTAATCATACAATCACAATCATACATCACAATCATACAATCACAATCATACAATCACAATCATACAATCACAATCATACAATCACAATCATACAATCACAATCATACAATCGCAATCATACAATCGCAATTATACAATCGCAATCATATAATCACAATCATACAATCTCAATCACACAATCACAATCATACAACCACAATCAGACAATCACAATCATACAATCACAATCATACAATCACAATCATACAATCACAATTATGCAATCACAATCATACAATCGCAATCATACAATCACAATCATACAATCATAATCATACAATCACAATCATACGATCGCAATCATACAATCACAATCATACAATCATAATCATACAATTACAATCATACATCACAATCATACAATCACAATCATACAACCGCAATCATACAATTACAATATCCCAAATACAATCTCCCAAATACAATCATACAATCACAATCATACATACACAATCATACAATCACAATCATACAATCGCAATCATACAATCGCAATCATACAATTACAATATCCCAAATACAATCATACAATCACAATCATACAATCACAATCATACAATCACAATCATACAATCACAATCATACAATCACAATCATACAATCGCAATCATACAATTACAATATCCCAAATACAATCTCCCAAATACAATCATACAATCACAATCACACAATCACAATCATACAATCATAATCATACAATTACAATCATACATCACAATCATACAATCACAATCATACTATCACAATCATACAATCACAATCATACAGTCACAATCATACAATCACAATCATACAATCACAATCATACAATCATAATCATACAATCACAATCATAAAATCACAATCATACAATCACAATCATACAATCACGATCATACAATCGCAAGCATACAATCACAATCATACAATCTCAATCATACAATCTCAATCATACAATCACAATCATACAATCACAATCATACAATCACAATCATACAATCACAATCATACAATCACAATCATACTTTCACAATCATACAATCACAATCATACAATCACAATCATACAATCACAGTCATACAATCACAGTCATACAATCACAATCGTACTATCAAAATCATACAATCACAATCATACAATCACAATCGTACATTCACAATCATACAATCACAATCATACAATCACAATCATACAATCACAATCATACAATCACAATCATACTATCACAATCATACAATCACAATCATACAATCACAATCATACAATCACAATCATACAATCACAATCATACATTCACAATCATACATTCAAAATCATGCAATCACAATCATACAATTACAATCATGCAATCACAATCATACAATCATAATCATGCAATCACAATCATACAATCACAATCGTACAATCACAATCGTACAATCACAGTCGCACAACCACAATCATACAATCATAATCATACAATCACAATCATACTTTCACAATCATACAATCACAATCATACAATCACAATCATACAATCACAATCATACAATCACAAGAATACAATCACAATCATACAATCACAATCATACAATCACAATCATACAATCGCAATCATACAATCGCAATCATACAATCGCAATCATACAATCGCAATCATACAATCACAATCATACAATCTCAATCATACAATCACAATCATACAACCACAATCAGACAATCACAATCATACAGTCACAATCATACAATCACAATTATGCAATCACAATCATACAATCGCATTCATACAATCGCAATCATACAATCACAATCATACAATCACAATCATACAATCACAATCATAAAATCACAAAAATACAAACTTAATCATACAATCACAATCATACAATCGCAATCATACAATCACAATGATACAATCATAATCGTACAATCACAATCATACGATCGCAATCATACAATCACAATCATACCATCACAATCATACAATCACAATCATACAATCATAATCATACAATTACAATCATACATCACAATCATACAATCACAATCATACAATCGCAATCATACAATTACAATATCCCAAATACAATCTCCCAAATACAATCATACAATCACAATCATACATACACAATCATACAATCACAATCATACAATCGCAATCATACAATCGCAATCATACAATTACAGTATCCCAAATACAATCTCGCAAATACAATCATACAATCACAATCATACAATCACAATCATACAATCGCAATCATACAATTACAATATCCCAAATACAATCTCCCAAATACAATCATACAATCACAATCACACAATCACAATCATACAATCATAATCATACAATTACAATCATACATCACAATCATACAATCACAATCATACTATCACAATCATACAATCGCAATCATACAATCACAATCATACAATCACAATCATACAATCACAATCGTACATTCACAATCATACAATCACAATCATACAATCACAATCATACAATCACAATCATACAATCACAATCATACAATCACAATCATACAATCACAATCATACAATCACAATCATACAATCACAATCATACAATCACAATCATACAATCACAATCATACAATCGCAATCATACAATCGCAATCATACAATCGCAATCATACAATCGCAATCATACAATCTCAATCATACAATCACAATCATACAACCACAATCAGACAATCACAATCATACAATCACAATCATACAATCACAATTATGCAATCACAATCATACAATCGCATTCATACAATCGCAATCATACAATCACAATCATACAATCACAATCATACAATCACAATCATTAAATCACAAAAATACAAACTTAATCATACAATCACAATCATACAATCGCAATCATACAATCACAATCATACAATCATAATCGTACAATCACAATCATACGATCGCAATCATACAATCACAATCATACCATCACAATCATACAATCACAATCATACAATCATAATCATACAATCATAATCATACAATCACAATCATACAATCACAACCATACAATCACGATCATACAATCACAAGCATACAATCACAATCATACAATCACAATCATACAATCACATTCATACAATCGCAAGCATACAATCACAATCATACAATCTCAATCATACAATCACAATCATACAATCACAATCATACAATCACAATCATACAATCACAATCATACAATCACAATCATACAATCGCAATCATACAATTACAATATCCCAAATACAATCTCCCAAATACAATCATACAATCATAATCACACAATCACAATCATACAATCATAATCATACAATTACAATCATACATCACAATCATACAATCACAATCATACTATCACAATCATACAATCACAATCATACAGTCACAATCATACAATCACAATCATACAATCACAATCATACAATCATAATCATACAATCACAATCATAAAATCACAATCATACAATCACAATCATACAATCACGATCACACAATCGCAAGCATACAATCACAATCATACAATCTCAATCATACAATCTCAATCATACAATCACAATCATACAATCACAATCATACAATCACAATCATACAATCACAATCATACAATCACAATCATACTTTCACAATCATACAATCACAATCATACAATCACAATCATACAATCACAGTCATACAATCACAGTCATACAATCACAATCGTACTATCAAAATCATACAATCACAATCATACAATCACAATCGTACATTCACAATCATACAATCACAATCATACAATCACAATCATACAATCACAATCATACAATCACAATCATACAATCGCAATCATACAATCGCAATCATACAATCACAATCATACAATCTCAATCATACAATCACAATCATACAACCACAATCAGACAATCACAATCATACAGTCACAATCATACAATCACAATTATGCAATCACAATCATACAATCGCATTCATACAATCGCAATCATACAATCACAATCATACAATCACAATCATACAATCACAATCCTACAATCACAATCATAAAATCACAAAAATACAAACTTAATCATACAATCACAATCATACAATCGCAATCATACAATCACAATCATACAATCATAATCGTACAATCACAATCATACGATCGCAATCATACAATCACAATCATACCATCACAATCATACAATCACAATCATACAATCATAATCATACAATTACAATCATACATCACAATCATACAATCACAATCATACAATCGCAATCATACAATTACAATATCCCAAATACAATCTCCCAAATACAATCATACAATCACAATCATACATACACAATCATACAATCACAATCATACAATCGCAATCATACAATCGCAATCATACAATCGCAATCATACAATTACAGTATCCCAAATACAATCTCGCAAATACAATCATACAATCACAATCATACAATCACAATCATACAATCACAATCATACAATCACAATCATACAATCGCAATCATACAATTACAATATCCCAAATACAATCTCCCAAATACAATCATACAATCACAATCACACAATCACAATCATACAATCATAATCATACAATTACAATCATACATCACAATCATACAATCACAATCATACTATCACAATCATACAATCGCAATCATACAATCACAATCATACAATCACAATCATACAATCACAATCATACAATCACAATCATACAATCACAATCATACAATCACAATCACACAATCACAATCATACAATCACAATCATACAATCACATTCATACAATCGCAAGCATACAATCACAATCATACAATCACAATCATACAATCACAATCATACAATCATAATCATACAATCACAATCATACAATCACAATCATACAATCACAATCATACAATCACGATCATACAATCGCAAGCATACAATCACAATCATACAATCTCAATCATACAATCTCAATCATACAATCTCAATCATACAATCACAATCATACAATCACAATCATACAATCACATTCATACAATCGCAAGCATACAATCACAATCATACAATCTCAATCATACAATCACAATCATACAATCATAATCATACAATTACAATCATACATCACAATCATACAATCACAATCATACAATCGCAATCATACAATTACAATATCCCAAATACAATCTCCCAAATACAATCATACAATCACAATCATACAATCACAATCATACAATCACAGTCATACAATCACAATCATACAATCACAATCATACAATCACATTCATACAATCGCAAGCATACAATAACAATCATACAATCTCAATCATACAATCACAATCATACAATCATAATCATACAATTACAATCATACATCACAATCATACAATCACAATCATACAATCACAGTCATACAATCACAATCATACAATCGCAATCATACAATCGCAATCATACAATCGCAATCATACAATCGCAATCATACAATCACAATCATACAATCTCAATCATACAATCACAATCATACAATCATAATCATACAATTACAATCATACATCACAATCATACAATCACAATCATACAATCGCAATCATACAATTACAATATCCCAAATACAATCTCCCAAATACAATCATACAATCACAATCATACAATCACAATCATACAATCACAATCATACAATCACAATCATACAATCACAATCAGACAATCACAATCATACAATCACAATCATACAATCACATTCATACAATCGCAAGCATACAATCACAATCGTACAATCTTAATCATACAATCACAATCATACAATCATAATCATACAATTACAATCATACATCACAATCATACAATCACAATCATACAATCGCAATCATACAATTACAATATCCCAAATACAATCTCCCAAATACAATCATACAATCACAATCATACAATCACAATCATACAATCACAATCATACAATCACAATCATACAATCACAATCATACAATCGCAATCATACAATCACAATCATACAATCTCAATCATACAATCACAATCATACAACCACAATCAGACAATCACAATCATACAATCACAATCATACAATCACAATCATACAATCGCAATCATACAATCACAATCATACAATCATAATCATACAATCACAATCATACGATCGCAATCATACAATCACTATCATACCATCACAATCATACAATCACAATCATACAATCATAATCATACAATTACAATCATACATCACAATCATACAATCACAATCATGCAATCGCAATCATACAATTACAATATCCCAAATACAATCTCCCAAATACAATCATACAATCACAATCATACATACACAATCATACAATCACAATCATACAATCGCAATCATACAATCGCAATCATACAATTACAGTATCCCAAATACAATCTCGCAAATACAATCATACAATCACAATCGTACAATCTCAATCATACAATCACAATCATACAATCATAATCATACAATTACAATCATACATCACAATCGTACAATCACAATCGTACAATCACAATCGTACAATCACAATCGTACAATCACAATCGCACAACCACAATCATACAATCATAATCATACAATCATAATCATACAATTACAATCATACATCACAATCATACAATCACAATCATACAATCGCAATCATACAATTACAATATCCCAAATACAATCTCCCAAATACAATCATACAATCACAATCATACATACACAATCATACAATCACAATCACACAATCGCAATCATACAATCGCAATCATACAATTACAGTATCCCAAATACAATCTCGCAAATACAATCATACAATCACAATCATACAATCACAATCATACAATCACAATCATACAATCACAATCATACAATCACAATCATACAATCGCAATCATACAACTACAATATCCCAAATACAATCTCCCCAATACAATCATACAATCACAATCACACAATCACAATCATACAATCATAATCATACAATTACAATCATACATCACAATCATACAATCACAATCATACTATCACAATCATACAATCGCAATCATACAATCACAATCATACAATCACAATCATACAATCACAATCGTACATTCACAATCATACAATCACAATCATACAATCACAATCATACAATCACAATCATACAATCACAATCATACAATCTCAATCATACAATCACAATCATACAACCACAATCAGACAATCACAATCATACAATCACAATCATACAATCACAATCATACAATCACAATTATGCAATCACAATCATACAATCGCATTCATACAATCGCAATCATACAATCACAATCATACAATCACAATCATACAATCACAATCATTAAATCACAAAAATACAAACTTAATCATACAATCACAATCATACAATCGCAATCATACAATCACAATCATACAATCATAATCGTACAATCACAATCATTCGATCGCAATCATACAATCACAATCATACCATCACAATCATACAATCACAATCATACAATCATAATCATACAATCATAATCATACAATCACAATCATACAATCACAATCATACAATCACAATCATACAATCACAATCATACAATCACAATCATACAATCACAATCATACAATCACATTCATACAATCGCAAGCATACAATCACAATCATACAATCTCAATCATACAATCACAATCATACAATCATAATCATACAATTACAATCATACATCACAATCATACAATCACAATCATACAATCACAATCATACAATCGCAATCATACAATTACAATATCCCAAATACAATCTCCCAAATACAATCATACAATCACAATCATACAATCACAATCATACAATCACAATCATACAATCACAATCATACAATCACAATCATACAATCACAATCATACAATCGCATTCATACAATCGCAATCATACAATCACAATCATACAATCGCAATCATACAATTACAATCTCCCAAATACAATCTCCCAAATACAACCACCCAAATACAATCATACAATCGCAATCATACAATCATAATCATACAATCACAATCATACAATCACAATCATACAATCACAATCATACTATCACAATCATACAATCACAATCATACAATCACAATCATACAATCACAATCATACAATCACAATCATACAATCACAATCATACATCCAAAATCATGCAATCACAATCATACAATCACAATCATGCAATCACAATCATACAATCATAATCATGCAATCACAATCGTACAATCACAATCGTACAATCACAATCGTACAATCACAATCGCACAACCACAATCATACAATCATAATCATACAATCACAATCATACTTTCACAATCATACAATCACAATCATACAATCACAATCATACAATCACAATCATACAATGACAATCATACAATCACAATCATACAATCACAATCATACAATCGCAATTATACAATCGCAATCATATAATCACAATCATACAATCTCAATCACACAATCACAATCATACAACCACAATCAGACAATCACAATCATACAATCACAATCATACAATCACAATCATACAATCACAATTATGCAATCACAATCATACAATCGCATTCATACAATCGCAATCATACAATCACAATCATACAATCACAATCATACAATCACAATCAGACAATCATAATCATAAAATCACAAAAATACAAACTTAATCATACAATCACAATCATACATCACAATCATACAATCACAATCATACAATCACAATCATACAATCACAATCATACAATCACAATCATACAATCACAATCATACAATCGCAATCATACAATCGCAATTATACAATCGCAATCATATAATCACAATCATACAATCTCAATCACACAATCACAATCATACAACCACAATCAGACAATCACAATCATACAATCACAATCATACAATCACAATCATACAATCACAATTATGCAATCACAATCATACAATCGCAATCATACAATCACAATCATACAATCATAATCATACAATCACAATCATACGATCGCAATCATACAATCTCAATCATACAATCATAATCATACAATTACAATCATACATCACAATCATACAATCACAATCATACAACCGCAATCATACAATTACAATATCCCAAATACAATCTCCCAAATACAATCATACAATCACAATCATACATACACAATCATACAATCACAATCATACAATCGCAATCATACAATCGCAATCATACAATTACAATATCCCAAATACAATCATACAATCACAATCATACAATCACAATCATACAATCACAATCATACAATCACAATCATACAATCGCAATCATACAATTACAATATCCCAAATACAATCTCCCAAATACAATCATACAATCACAATCACACAATCACAATCATACAATCATAATCATACAATTACAATCATACATCACAATCATACAATCACAATCATACTATCACAATCATACAATCACAATCATACAGTCACAATCATACAATCACAATCATACAATCACAATCATACAATCATAATCATACAATCACAATCATAAAATCACAATCATACAATCACGGTCATACAATCGCAAGCATACAATCACAATCATACAATCTCAATCATACAATCTCAATCATACAATCACAATCATACAATCACAATCATACAATCACAATCATACAATCACAATCATACAATCACAATCATACAATCACAATCATACTTTCACAATCATACAATCACAATCATACAATCACAATCATACAATCACAGTCATACAATCACAGTCATACAATCACAATCGTACTATCAAAATCATACAATCACAATCATACAATCACAATCGTACATTCACAATCATACAATCACAATCATACAATCACAATCATACAATCACAATCATACAATCACAATCATACTATCACAATCATACAATCACAATCATACAATCACAATCATACAATCACAATCATACAATCACAATCATACATTCACAATCATACATTCAAAATCATGCAATCACAATCATACAATCACAATCATGCAATCACAATCATACTTTCACAATCATACAATCACAATCATACAATCACAATCATACAATCACAATCATACAATCACAATCATACAATCACAATCATACAATCACAATCATACAATCACAATCATACAATCACAATCATACAATCGCAATCATACAATCGCAATCATACAATCGCAATCATACAATCACAATCATACAATCTCAATCATACAATCACAATCATACAACCACAATCAGACAATCACAATCATACAGTCACAATCATACAATCACAATTATGCAATCACAATCATACAATCGCATTCATACAATCGCAATCATACAATCACAATCATACAATCACAATCATACAATCACAATCATAAAATCACAAAAATACAAACTTAATCATACAATCACAATCATACAATCGCAATCATACAATCACAATGATACAATCATAATCGTACAATCACAATCATACGATCGCAATCATACAATCACAATCATACCATCACAATCATACAATCACAATCATACAATCATAATCATACAATTACAATCATACATCACAATCATACAATCACAATCATACAATCGCAATCATACAATTACAATATCCCAAATACAATCTCCCAAATACAATCATACAATCACAATCATACATACACAATCATACAATCACAATCATACAATCGCAATCATACAATCGCAATCATACAATTACAGTATCCCAAATACAATCTCGCAAATACAATCATACAATCACAATCATACAATCACAATCATACAATCACAATCATACAATCACAATCATACAATCGCAATCATACAATTACAATATCCCAAATACAATCTCCCAAATACAATCATACAATCACAATCACACAATCACAATCATACAATCATAATCATACAATTACAATCATACATCACAATCATACAATCACAATCATACTATCACAATCATACAATCGCAATCATACAATCACAATCATACAATCACAATCATACAATCACAATCGTACATTCACAATCATACAATCACAATCATACAATCACAATCATACAATCACAATCATACAATCACAATCATACAATCACAATCATACAATCACAATCATACAATCACAATCATACAATCACAATCATACAATCACAATCATACAATCACAATCATACAATCGCAATCATACAATCGCAATCATACAATCGCAATCATACAATCTCAATCATACAATCACAATCATACAACCACAATCAGACAATCACAATCATACAATCACAATCATACAATCACAATTATGCAATCACAATCATACAATCGCATTCATACAATCGCAATCATACAATCACAATCATACAATCACAATCATACAATCACAATCATTAAATCACAAAAATACAAACTTAATCATACAATCACAATCATACAATCGCAATCATACAATCACAATCATACAATCATAATCGTACAATCACAATCATACGATCGCAATCATACAATCACAATCATACCATCACAATCATACAATCACAATCATACAATCATAATCATACAATCATAATCATACAATCACAATCATACAATCACAACCATACAATCACAATCATACAATCACAATCATACAATCACAATCATACAATCACAATCATACAATCACATTCATACAATCGCAAGCATACAATCACAATCATACAATCTCAATCATACAATCACAATCATACAATCACAATCATACAATCACAATCATACAATCACAATCATACAATCACAATCATACAATCACAATCATACAATCGCAATCATACAATTACAATATCCCAAATACAATCTCCCAAATACAATCATACAATCACAATCACACAATCACAATCATACAATCATAATCATACAATTACAATCATACATCACAATCATACAATCACAATCATACTATCACAATCATACAATCACAATCATACAGTCACAATCATACAATCACAATCATACAATCACAATCATACAATCATAATCATACAATCACAATCATAAAATCACAATCATACAATCACAATCATACAATCACCATCACACAATCGCAAGCATACAATCACAATCATACAATCTCAATCATACAATCTCAATCATACAATCACAATCATACAATCACAATCATACAATCACAATCATACAATCACAATCATACAATCACAATCATACTTTCACAATCATACAATCACAATCATACAATCACAATCATACAATCACAGTCATACAATCACAGTCATACAATCACAATCGTACTATCAAAATCATACAATCACAATCATACAATCACAATCGTACATTCACAATCATACAATCACAATCATACAATCACAATCATACAATCACAATCATACAATCACAATCATACTATCACAATCATACAATCACAATCATACAATCACAATCATACAATCACAATCATACAATCACAATCATACAGTCACAATCATACATTCAAAATCATGCAATCACAATCATACAATCACAATCATACAATCACAATCATACAATCACAATCATACAATCACAATCATACAATCACAATCATACAATCACAATCATACAATCGCAATCATACAATCGCAATCATACAATCGCAATCATACAATCACAATCATACAATCTCAATCATACAATCACAATCATACAACCACAATCAGACAATCACAATCATACAGTCACAATCATACAATCACAATTATGCAATCACAATCATACAATCGCATTCATACAATCGCAATCATACAATCACAATCATACAATCACAATCATACAATCACAATCATACAATCACAGTCATACAATCACAATCATACAATCGCAATCATACAATCGCAATCATACAATCGCAATCATACAATCGCAATCATACAATCACAATCATACAATCTCAATCATACAATCACAATCATACAACCACAATCAGACAATCACACTCATACAATCACAATCATACAACCACAATTATGCAATCACAATCATACAATCGCATTCATACAATCGCAATCATACAATCACAATCATACAATCACAATCATACAATCACAATCATACAATCACAATCATACAATCACAATCATAAAATCACAAAAATACAAACTTAATCATACAATCACAATCATACAATCGCAATCATACAATCACAATCATGCAATCATAATCATACAATCACAATCATACGATCGCAATCATACAATCACTATCATACCATCACAATCATACAATCACAATCATACAATCATAATCATACAATTACAATCATACATCACAATCATACAATCACAATCATACAATCGCAATCATACAATTACAATATCCCAAACACAATCTCCCAAATACAATCATACAATCACAATCATACATACACAATCATACAATCACAATCATACAATCGCAATCATACAATCGCAATCATACAATTACAGTATCCCAAATACAATCTCGCAAATACAATCATACAATCACAATCATAAAATCACAATCATACAATCATAATCATACAATTACAATCATACATCACAATCATACAATCACAATCATACTATCACAATCATACAATCACAATCATACAATCACAATCATACAATCACAATCATACAATCACGATCATACAATCGCAAGCATACAATCAGAATCATACAATCTCAATCATACAATCTCAATCATACAATCACAATCATACAATCACAATCATACAATCACAATCATACAATCACATTCATACAATCGCAAGCATACAATCACAATCGTACAATCTCAATCATACAATCACAATCATACAATCATAATCATACAATTACAATCATACATCACAATCATACAATCACAATCATACAATCGCAATCATACAATTACAATATCCCAAATACAATCTCCCAAATACAATCATACAATCACAATCATACAATCACAATCATACAATCACAATCATACAATCACAATCATACAATCACAATCATACAATCACAATCATTCAATCGCAATCATACAATCACAATCATACAATCTCAATCATACAATCACAATCATACAACCACAATCAGACAATCACAATCATACAATCACAATCATACAATCACAATCATACAATCGCAATCATACAATCACAATCATACAATCATAATCATACAATCACAATCATACGATCGCAATCATACCATCACTATCATACCATCACAATCATACAATCACAATCATACAATCATAATCATACAATTACAATCATACATCACAATCATACAATCACAATCATGCAATCGCAATCATACAATTACAATATCCCAAATACAATCTCCCAAATACAATCATACAATCACAATCATACATACACAATCATACAATCACAATCATACAATCGCAATCATACAATCGCAATCATACTATTACAGTATCCCAAATACAATCTCGCAAATACAATCATACAATCACAATCATACAATCACAATCATACAATCACAATCATACAATCGCAATCATACAATTACAATATCCCAAATACAATCTCCCAAATACAATCATACAATTACAATCACACAATCACAATCATACAATCATAATCATACAATTACAATCATGCATCACAATCATACAATCACAATCATACTATCACAATCATACAATCACAATCACACAATCACAATCATACAATCACAATCATACAATCATAATCATACAATCACAATCATACAATCGCAATCATACAATCACAATCATACAATCACGATTATACAATCGCAAGCATACAATCACAATCATACAATTTCAATCATACAATCTCAATCATACAATCACAATCATACAATCACAATCATACAATCACAATCATACAATCACATTCATACAATCGCAAGCATACAATCACAATCATACAATCTCAATCATACAATCACAATCATACAATCATAATCATACAATTACAATCATACATCACAATCATACAATCACAATCATACAATCGCAATCATACAATTACAATATCCCAAATACAATCTCCCAAATACAATCATACAATCACAATCATACAATCACAATCATACAATCACAATCATACAATCACAATCATAGAATCACAATCATACAATCACAATCATACAATCACAATCATACAATCACAATCATACAATCACATTCATACAATCGCAAGCATACAATAACAATCATACAATCTCAATCATACAATCACAATCATACAATCATAATCATACAATTACAATCATACATCACAATCATACAATCACAATCATACAATCGCAATCATACAATTACAATATCCCAAATACAATCTCCCAATTACAATCATACAATCACAATCATACAATCACAATCATACAATCACAATCATACAATCACAATCATACAATCACAATCATACAATCACAATCATACAATCACAATCATACAATCACAATCATACAATCACAATCATACAATCGCAATCATACAATTACAATATCCCAAATACAATCTCCCAATTACAATCATACAATCACAATCATACAATCACAATCATACAATCACAATCATACAATCACAATCATACAATCACAATCATACAATCACATTCATACAATCGCAAGCATACAATAACAATCATACAATCTCAATCATACAATCACAATCATACAATCATAATCATACAATTACAATCATACATCACAATCATACAATCACAATCATACAATCACAATCATACAATCACAATCATACAATCACAATCATACAATCACAATCATACAATCACAATCATACAATCACAATCATACAATCACAAAAATACAATCACAATCATACAATCACAATCATACAATCGCAATCATACAATCACAATCATACAATCATAATCATACAATCACAATCATACAATCTCAATCATACAATTACAATATCCCAAATACAATCTCCCAAATACAATCATACAATTACAATCACACAATCACAATCATACAATCATAATCATACAATTACAATCATACATCACAATCATACAATCACAATCATACTATCACAATCATACAATCACAATCATACAATCACAATCATACAATCACAATCATACAATCATAATCATACAATCACAATCATACAATCACAATCATACAATCACAATCATACAATCACAATCATACAATCACAATCATACAATCACAAGCATACAATCACAATCATACAATTTCAATCATACAATCTCAATCATACACTCACAATCATACAATCACAATCATACAATCACATTCATACAATCGCAAGCATACAATCACAATCATACAATCTCAATCATACAATCACAATCATACAATCATAATCATACAATTACAATCATACATCACAATCATACAATCACAATCATACAATCGCAATCATACAATTACAATATCCCAAATACAATCTCCCAAATACAATCATACAATCACAATCATACAATCACAATCATACAATCACAATCATACAATCACAATCATACAATCACAATCATACAATCACATTCATACAATCGCAAGCATACAATAACAATCATACAATCTCAATCATACAATCACAATCATACAATCATAATCATACAATTACAATCATACATCACAATCATACAATCACAATCATACAATCGCAATCATACAATTACAATATCCAAAATACAATCTCCCAAATACAATCATACAATCACAATCATACAATCACAATCATACAATCACAATCATACAATCACAATCATACAATCACAATCATACAATCACAATCATACAATCGCAATCATACAATCACAATCATACAATCTCAATCATACAATCACAATCATACAACCACAATCAGACAATCACAATCACACAATCACAATCATACAATCACAATCATACAATCGCAATCATACAATCACAATCATACAATCATAATCATACAATCACAATCATACGATCGCAATCATACAATCACTATCATACCATCACAATCATACAATCACAATCATACAATCAATATCATACAATTACAATCATACATCACAATCATACAATCACAATCATACAATCGCAATCATACAATTACAATATCCCAAATACAATCTCCCAAATACAATCATACAATTACAATCACACAATCACAATCATACAATCATAATCATACAATTACAATCATGCATCACAATCATACAATCACAATCATACTATCACAATCATACAATCACAATCATACAATCACAATCATACAATCACAATCATACAATCATAATCATACAATCACAATCATACAATCGCAATCATACAATCACAATCATACAATCACGATTATACAATCGCAAGCATACAATCACAATCATACAATTTCAATCATACAATCTCAATCATACAATCACAATCATACAATCACAATCATACAATCACAATCATACAATCACAATCATACAATCGCAATCATACAATTACAATATCCCAAATACAATCTCCCAAATACAATCATACAATCACAATCACACAATCACAATCATACAATCATAATCATACAATTACAATCATACATCACAATCATACAATCACAATCATACTATCACAATCATACAATCGCAATCATACAATCACAATCATACAATTACAATATCCCAAATACAATCTCCCAAATACAATCATACAATCACAATCATACAATCACAATCATACAATCACAATCATACAATCACAATCATACAATCACAATCAGACAATCACAATCATACAATCACAATCATACAATCACATTCATACAATCGCAAGCATACAATCACAATCGTACAATCTTAATCATACAATCACAATCATACAATCATAATCATACAATTACAATCATACATCACAATCATACAATCACAATCATACAATCGCAATCATACAATTACAATATCCCAAATACAATCTCCCAAATACAATCTCCCAAATACAATCATACAATCACAATCATACAATCACAATCATACAATCACAATCATACAATCACAATCATACAATCACAATCATACAATCGCAATCATACAATCACAATCATACAATCTCAATCATACAATCACAATCATACAACCACAATCAGACAATCACAATCATACAATCACAATCATACAATCACAATCATACAATCGCAATCATACAATCACAATCATACAATCATAATCATACAATCACAATCATACGATCGCAATCATACAATCACTATCATACCATCACAATCATACAATCACAATCATACAATCATAATCATACAATTACAATCATACATCACAATCATACAATCACAATCATGCAATCGCAATCATACAATTACAATATCCCAAATACAATCTCCCAAATACAATCATACAATCACAATCATACATACACAATCATACAATCACAATCATACAATCGCAATCATACAATCGCAATCATACAATTACAGTATCCCAAATACAATCTCGCAAATACAATCATACAATCACAATCGTACAATCTCAATCATACAATCACAATCATACAATCATAATCATACAATTACAATCATACATCACAATCGTACAATCACAATCGTACAATCACAATCGTACAATCACAATCGTACAATCACAATCGCACAACCACAATCATACAATCATAATCATACAATCATAATCATACAATTACAATCATACATCACAATCATACAATCACAATCATACAATCGCAATCATACAATTACAATATCCCAAATACAATCTCCCAAATACAATCATACAATCACAATCATACATACACAATCATACAATCACAATCATACAATCGCAATCATACAATCGCAATCATACAATTACAGTATCCCAAATACAATCTCGCAAATACAATCATACAATCACAATCATACAATCACAATCATACAATCACAATCATACAATCACAATCATACAATCGCAATCATACAACTACAATATCCCAAATACAATCTCCCCAATACAATCATACAATCACAATCACACAATCACAATCATACAATCATAATCATACAATTACAATCATACATCACAATCATACAATCACAATCATACTATCACAATCATACAATCGCAATCATACAATCACAATCATACAATCACAATCATACAATCACAATCGTACATTCACAATCATACAATCACAATCATACAATCACAATCATACAATCACAATCATACAATCTCAATCATACAATCACAATCATACAACCACAATCAGACAATCACAATCATACAATCACAATCATACAATCACAATCATACAATCACAATTATGCAATCACAATCATACAATCGCATTCATACAATCGCAATCATACAATCACAATCATACAATCACAATCATACAATCACAATCATTAAATCACAAAAATACAAACTTAATCATACAATCACAATCATACAATCGCAATCATACAATCACAATCATACAATCATAATCGTACAATCACAATCATTCGATCGCAATCATACAATCACAATCATACCATCACAATCATACAATCACAATCATACAATCATAATCATACAATCATAATCATACAATCACAATCATACAATCACAATCATACAATCACAATCATACAATCACAATCATACAATCACAATCATACAATCACAATCATACAATCACAATCATACAATCACATTCATACAATCGCAAGCATACAATCACAATCATACAATCTCAATCATACAATCACAATCATACAATCATAATCATACAATTACAATCATACATCACAATCATACAATCACAATCATACAATCACAATCATACAATCGCAATCATACAATTACAATATCCCAAATACAATCTCCCAAATACAATCATACAATCACAATCATACAATCACAATCATACAATCACAATCATACAATCACAATCATACAATCACAATCATACAATCACAATCATACAATCGCATTCATACAATCGCAATCATACAATCACAATCATACAATCGCAATCATACAATTACAATCTCCCAAATACAATCTCCCAAATACAACCACCCAAATACAATCATACAATCGCAATCATACAATCATAATCATACAATCACAATCATACAATCACAATCATACAATCACAATCATACTATCACAATCATACAATCACAATCATACAATCACAATCATACAATCACAATCATACAATCACAATCATACAATCACAATCATACATCCAAAATCATGCAATCACAATCATACAATCACAATCATGCAATCACAATCATACAATCATAATCATGCAATCACAATCGTACAATCACAATCGTACAATCACAATCGTACAATCACAATCGCACAACCACAATCATACAATCATAATCATACAATCACAATCATACTTTCACAATCATACAATCACAATCATACAATCACAATCATACAATCACAATCATACAATGACAATCATACAATCACAATCATACAATCACAATCATACAATCGCAATTATACAATCGCAATCATATAATCACAATCATACAATCTCAATCACACAATCACAATCATACAACCACAATCAGACAATCACAATCATACAATCACAATCATACAATCACAATCATACAATCACAATTATGCAATCACAATCATACAATCGCATTCATACAATCGCAATCATACAATCACAATCATACAATCACAATCAGACAATCATAATCATAAAATCACAAAAATACAAACTTAATCATACAATCACAATCATACATCACAATCATACAATCACAATCATACAATCACAATCATACAATCACAATCATACAATCACAATCATACAATCACAATCATACAATCGCAATCATACAATCGCAATTATACAATCGCAATCATATAATCACAATCATACAATCTCAATCACACAATCACAATCATACAACCACAATCAGACAATCACAATCATACAATCACAATCATACAATCACAATCATACAATCACAATTATGCAATCACAATCATACAATCGCAATCATACAATCACAATCATACAATCATAATCATACAATCACAATCATACGATCGCAATCATACAATCTCAATCATACAATCATAATCATACAATTACAATCATACATCACAATCATACAATCACAATCATACAACCGCAATCATACAATTACAATATCCCAAATACAATCTCCCAAATACAATCATACAATCACAATCATACATACACAATCATACAATCACAATCATACAATCGCAATCATACAATCGCAATCATACAATTACAATATCCCAAATACAATCATACAATCACAATCATACAATCACAATCATACAATCACAATCATACAATCACAATCATACAATCACAATCATACAATCGCAATCATACAATTACAATATCCCAAATACAATCTCCCAAATACAATCATACAATCACAATCACACAATCACAATCATACAATCATAATCATACAATTACAATCATACATCACAATCATACAATCACAATCATACTATCACAATCATACAATCACAATCATACAGTCACAATCATACAATCACAATCATACAATCACAATCATGCAATCATAATCATACAATCACAATCATAAAATCACAATCATACAATCACAATCATACAATCACGGTCATACAATCGCAAGCATACAATCACAATCATACAATCTCAATCATACAATCTCAATCATACAATCACAATCATACAATCACAATCATACAATCACAATCATACAATCACAATCATAAAATCACAATCATACAATCACAATCATACTTTCACAATCATACAATCACAATCATACAATCACAATCATACAATCACAGTCATACAATCACAGTCATACAATCACAATCGTACTATCAAAATCATACAATCACAATCATACAATCACAATCGTACATTCACAATCATACAATCACAATCATACAATCACAATCATACAATCACAATCATACAATCACAATCATACTATCACAATCATACAATCACAATCATACAATCACAATCATACAATCACAATCATACAATCACAATCATACATTCACAATCATACATTCAAAATCATGCAATCACAATCATACAATCACAATCATGCAATCACAATCATACAATCATAATCATGCAATCACAATCATACAATCACAATCGTACAATCGCAATCGTACAATCACAGTCGCACAACCACAATCATACAATCATAATCATACAATCACAATCATACTTTCACAATCATACAATCACAATCATACAATCACAATCATACAATCACAATCATACAATCACAATCATACAATCACAATCATACAATCACAATCATACAATCACAATCATACAATCACAATCATACAATCGCAATCATACAATCGCAATCATACAATCGCAATCATACAATCACAATCATACAATCTCAATCATACAATCACAATCATACAACCACAATCAGACAATCACAATCATACAGTCACAATCATACAATCACAATTATGCAATCACAATCATACAATCGCATTCATACAATCGCAATCATACAATCACAATCATACAATCACAATCATACAATCACAATCATAAAATCACAAAAATACAAACTTAATCATACAATCACAATCATACAATCGCAATCATACAATCACAATGATACAATCATAATCGTACAATCACAATCATACGATCGCAATCATACAATCACAATCATACCATCACAATCATACAATCACAATCATACAATCATAATCATACAATTACAATCATACATCACAATCATACAATCACAATCATACAATCGCAATCATACAATTACAATATCCCAAATACAATCTCCCAAATACAATCATACAATCACAATCATACATACACAATCATACAATCACAATCATACAATCGCAATCATACAATCGCAATCATACAATTACAGTATCCCAAATACAATCTCGCAAATACAATCATACAATCACAATCATACAATCACAATCATACAATCACAATCATACAATCACAATCATACAATCACAATCATACAATCGCAATCATACAATTACAATATCCCAAATACAATCTCCCAAATACAATCATACAATCACAATCACACAATCACAATCATACAATCATAATCATACAATTACAATCATACATCACAATCATACAATCACAATCATACTATCACAATCATACAATCGCAATCATACAATCACAATCATACAATCACAATCATACAATCACAATCGTACATTCACAATCATACAATCACAATCATACAATCACAATCATACAATCACAATCATACAATCACAATCATACAATCACAATCATACAATCACAATCATACAATCACAATCATACAATCACAATCATACAATCACAATCATACAATCACAATCATACAATCGCAATCATACAATCGCAATCATACAATCGCAATCATACAATCTCAATCATACAATCACAATCATACAACCACAATCAGACAATCACAATCATACAATCACAATCATACAATCACAATTATGCAATCACAATCATACAATCGCATTCATACAATCGCAATCATACAATCACAATCATACAATCACAATCATACAATCACAATCATTAAATCACAAAAATACAAACTTAATCATACAATCACAATCATACAATCGCAATCATACAATCACAATCATACAATCATAATCGTACAATCACAATCATACGATCGCAATCATACAATCACAATCATACCATCACAATCATACAATCACAATCATACAATCATAATCATACAATCATAATCATACAATCACAATCATACAATCACAACCATACAATCACAATCATACAATCACAATCATACAATCACAATCATACAATCACAATCATACAATCACATTCATACAATCGCAAGCATACAATCACAATCATACAATCTCAATCATACAATCACAATCATACAATCACAATCATACAATCACAATCATACAATCACAATCATACAATCACAATCATACAATCACAATCATACAATCACAATCATACAATCGCAATCATACAATTACAATATCCCAAATACAATCTCCCAAATACAATCATACAATCACAATCACACAATCACAATCATACAATCATAATCATACAATTACAATCATACATCACAATCATACAATCACAATCATACTATCACAATCATACAATCACAATCATACAGTCACAATCATACAATCACAATCATACAATCACAATCATACAATCATAATCATACAATCACAATCATAAAATCACAATCATACAATCACAATCATACAATCACGATCACACAATCGCAAGCATACAATCACAATCATACAATCTCAATCATACAATCTCAATCATACAATCACAATCATACAATCACAATCATACAATCACAATCATACAATCACAATCATACAATCACAATCATACTTTCACAATCATACAATCACAATCATACAATCACAATCATACAATCACAGTCATACAATCACAGTCATACAATCACAATCGTACTATCAAAATCATACAATCACAATCATACAATCACAATCGTACATTCACAATCATACAATCACAATCATACAATCACAATCATACAATCACAATCATACAATCACAATCATACTATCACAATCATACAATCACAATCATACAATCACAATCATACAATCACAATCATACAATCACAATCATACAGTCACAATCATACATTCAAAATCATGCAATCACAATCATACAATCACAATCATACAATCACAATCATACAATCACAATCATACAATCACAATCATACAATCACAATCATACAATCACAATCATACAATCGCAATCATACAATCGCAATCATACAATCGCAATCATACAATCACAATCATACAATCTCAATCATACAATCACAATCATACAACCACAATCAGACAATCACAATCATACAGTCACAATCATACAATCACAATTATGCAATCACAATCATACAATCGCATTCATACAATCGCAATCATACAATCACAATCATACAATCACAATCATACAATCACAATCATACAATCACAGTCATACAATCACAATCATACAATCGCAATCATACAATCGCAATCATACAATCGCAATCATACAATCGCAATCATACAATCACAATCATACAATCTCAATCATACAATCACAATCATACAACCACAATCAGACAATCACACTCATACAATCACAATCATACAACCACAATTATGCAATCACAATCATACAATCGCATTCATACAATCGCAATCATACAATCACAATCATACAATCACAATCATACAATCACAATCATACAATCACAATCATACAATCACAATCATAAAATCACAAAAATACAAACTTAATCATACAATCACAATCATACAATCGCAATCATACAATCACAATCATGCAATCATAATCATACAATCACAATCATACGATCGCAATCATACAATCACTATCATACCATCACAATCATACAATCACAATCATACAATCATAATCATACAATTACAATCATACATCACAATCATACAGTCACAATCATACAATCGCAATCATACAATTACAATATCCCAAACACAATCTCCCAAATACAATCATACAATCACAATCATACATACACAATCATACAATCACAATCATACAATCGCAATCATACAATCGCAATCATACAATTACAGTATCCCAAATACAATCTCGCAAATACAATCATACAATCACAATCATAAAATCACAATCATACAATCATAATCATACAATTACAATCATACATCACAATCATACAATCACAATCATACTATCACAATCATACAATCACAATCATACAATCACAATCATACAATCACAATCATACAATCACGATCATACAATCGCAAGCATACAATCAGAATCATACAATCTCAATCATACAATCTCAATCATACAATCACAATCATACAATCACAATCATACAATCACAATCATACAATCACATTCATACAATCGCAAGCATACAATCACAATCGTACAATCTCAATCATACAATCACAATCATACAATCATAATCATACAATTACAATCATACATCACAATCATACAATCACAATCATACAATCGCAATCATACAATTACAATATCCCAAATACAATCTCCCAAATACAATCATACAATCACAATCATACAATCACAATCATACAATCACAATCATACAATCACAATCATACAATCACAATCATACAATCACAATCATTCAATCGCAATCATACAATCACAATCATACAATCTCAATCATACAATCACAATCATACAACCACAATCAGACAATCACAATCATACAATCACAATCATACAATCACAATCATACAATCGCAATCATACAATCACAATCATACAATCATAATCATACAATCACAATCATACGATCGCAATCATACCATCACTATCATACCATCACAATCATACAATCACAATCATACAATCATAATCATACAATTACAATCATACATCACAATCATACAATCACAATCATGCAATCGCAATCATACAATTACAATATCCCAAATACAATCTCCCAAATACAATCATACAATCACAATCATACATACACAATCATACAATCACAATCATACAATCGCAATCATACAATCGCAATCATACAATTACAGTATCCCAAATACAATCTCGCAAATACAATCATACAATCACAATCATACATTCACAATCATACAATCACAATCATACAATCGCAATCATACAATTACAATATCCCAAATACAATCTCCCAAATACAATCATACAATTACAATCACACAATCACAATCATACAATCATAATCATACAATTACAATCATGCATCACAATCATACAATCACAATCATACTATCACAATCATACAATCACAATCATACAATCACAATCATACAATCACAATCATACAATCATAATCATACAATCACAATCATACAATCGCAATCATACAATCACAATCATACAATCACGATTATACAATCGCAAGCATACAATCACAATCATACAATTTCAATCATACAATCTCAATCATACAATCACAATCATACAATCACAATCATACAATCACAATCATACAATCACATTCATACAATCGCAAGCATACAATCACAATCATACAATCTCAATCATACAATCACAATCATACAATCATAATCATACAATTACAATCATACATCACAATCATACAATCACAATCATACAATCGCAATCATACAATTACAATATCCCAAATACAATCTCCCAAATACAATCATACAATCACAATCATACAATCACAATCATACAATCACAATCATACAATCACAATCATAGAATCACAATCATACAATCACAATCATACAATCACAATCATACAATCACAATCATACAATCACATTCATACAATCGCAAGCATACAATAACAATCATACAATCTCAATCATACAGT
Source organism: Megachile rotundata (assembly GCF_050947335.1). NCBI lineage: Eukaryota > Metazoa > Arthropoda > Insecta > Hymenoptera > Megachilidae > Megachile > Megachile rotundata. Next base: position 3,054,996 of record NW_027473321.1, on the reverse strand, counting down.
CACAATCATACAATCATAATCATACAATTACAATCATACATCACAATCATACAATCACAATCATACAATCGCAATCATACAATTACAATATCCCAAATACAATCTCCCAATTACAATCATACAATCACAATCATACAATCACAATCATACAATCACAATCATACAATCACAATCATACAATCACAATCATACAATCACAATCATACAATCACAATCATACAATCGCAATCATACAATTACAATATCCCAAATACAATCTCCCAATTACAATCATACAATCACAATCATACAATCACAATCATACAATCACAATCATACAATCACAATCATACAATCACAATCATACAATCACATTCATACAATCGCAAGCATACAATAACAATCATACAATCTCAATCATACAATCACAATCATACAATCATAATCATACAATTACAATCATACATCACAATCATACAATCACAATCATACAATCACAATCATACAATCACAATCATACAATCACAATCATACAATCACAATCATACAATCACAATCATACAATCACAATCATACAATCACAAAAATACAATCACAATCATACAATCACAATCATACAATCGCAATCATACAATCACAATCATACAATCATAATCATACAATCACAATCATACAATCTCAGTCATACAATTACAATATCCCAAATACAATCTCCCAAATACAATCATACAATTACAATCACACAATCACAATCATACAATCATAATCATACAATTACAATCATACATCACAATCATACAATCACAATCATACTATCACAATCATACAATCACAATCATACAATCACAATCATACAATCACAATCATACAATCATAATCATACAATCACAATCATACAATCACAATCATACAATCACAATCATACAATCACAATCATACAATCACAATCATACAATCACGATTATACAATCGCAAGCATACAATCACAATCATACAATTTCAATCATACAATCTCAATCATACACTCACAATCATACAATCACAATCATACAATCACATTCATACAATCGCAAGCATACAATCACAATCATACAATCTCAATCATACAATCACAATCATACAATCATAATCATACAATTACAATCATACATCACAATCATACAATCACAATCATACAATCGCAATCATACAATTACAATATCCCAAATACAATCTCCCAAATACAATCATACAATCACAATCATACAATCACAATCATACAATCACAATCATACAATCACAATCATACAATCACAATCATACAATCACATTCATACAATCGCAAGCATACAATAACAATCATACAATCTCAATCATACAATCACAATCATACAATCATAATCATACAATTACAATCATACATCACAATCATACAATCACAATCATACAATCGCAATCATACAATTACAATATCCCAAATACAATCTCCCAAATACAATCATACAATCACAATCATACAATCACAATCATACAATCACAATCATACAATCACAATCATACAATCACAATCATACAATCGCAATCATACAATCACAATCATACAATCTCAATCATACAATCACAATCATACAACCACAATCAGACAATCACAATCACACAATCACAATCATACAATCACAATCATACAATCGCAATCATACAATCACAATCATACAATCATAATCATACAATCACAATCATACGATCGCAATCATACAATCACTATCATACCATCACAATCATACAATCACAATCATACAATCAATATCATACAATTACAATCATACATCACAATCATACAATCACAATCATACAATCGCAATCATACAATTACAATATCCCAAATACAATCTCCCAAATACAATCATACAATCACAATCATACATACACAATCATACAATCACAATCATACAATCGCAATCATACAATCGCAATCATACAATTACAGTATCCCAAATACAATCTCGCAAATACAATCATACAATCACAATCATACAATCACAATCATACAATCACAATCATACAATCGCAATCATACAATTACAATATCCCAAATACAATCTCCCAAATACAATCATACAATTACAATCACACAATCACAATCATACAATCATAATCATACAATTACAATCATGCATCACAATCATACAATCACAATCATACTATCACAATCATACAATCACAATCATACAATCACAATCATACAATCACAATCATACAATCATAATCATACAATCACAATCATACAATCGCAATCATACAATCACAATCATACAATCACGATTATACAATCGCAAGCATACAATCACAATCATACAATTTCAATCATACAATCTCAATCATACAATCACAATCATACAATCACAATCATACAATCACAATCATACAATCACATTCATACAATCGCAAGCATACAATCACAATCATACAATCTCAATCATACAATCACAATCATACAATCATAATCATACAATTACAATCATACATCACAATCATACAATCACAATCATACAATCGCAATCATACAATTACAATATCCCAAATACAATCTCCCAAATACAATCATACAATCACAATCATACAATCACAATCATACAATCACAATCATACAATCACAATCCTAGAATCACAATCATACAATCACAATCATACAATCACAATCATACAATCACATTCATACAATCGCAAGCATACAATAACAATCATACAATCTCAATCATACAATCACAATCATACAATCATAATCATACAATTACAATCATACATCACAATCATACAATCACAATCATACAATCGCAATCATACAGTTACAATATCCCAAATACAATCTCCCAATTACAATCATACAATCACAATCATACAATCACAATCATACAATCACAATCATACAATCACAATCATACAATCACATTCATACAATCGCAAGCATACAATAACAATCATACAATCTCAATCATACAATCACAATCATACAATCATAATCATACAATTACAATCATACATCACAATCATACAATCACAATCATACAATCACAATCATACAATCACAATCATACAATCACAATCATACAATCACAATCATACAATCACAAAAATACAATCACAATCATACAATCACAATCATACAATCGCAATCATACAATCACAATCATACAATCATAATCATACAATCACAATCATACAATCTCAATCATACAATTACAATATCCCAAATACAATCTCCCAAATACAATCATACAATTACAATCACACAATCACAATCATACAATCATAATCATACAATTACAATCATACATCACAATCATACAATCACAATCATACTATCACAATCATACAATCACAATCATACAATCACAATCATACAATCACAATCATACAATCATAATCATACAATCACAATCATACAATCACAATCATACAATCACAATCATACAATCACAATCATACAATCACAATCATACAATCACGATTATACAATCGCAAGCATACAATCACAATCATACAATTTCAATCATACAATCTCAATCATACAATCACAATCACACAATCACAATCATACAATCACATTCATACAATCGCAAGCATACAATCACAATCATACAATCTCAATCATACAATCACAATCATACAATCATAATCATACAATTACAATCATACATCACAATCATACAATCACAATCATACAATCGCAATCATACAATTACAATATCCCAAATACAATCTCCCAAATACAATCATACAATCACAATCATACAATCACAATCATACAATCACAATCATACAATCACAATCATACAATCACCATCATACAATCACAATCATACAATCACAATCATACAATCACAATCATACAATCACATTCATACAATCGCAAGCATACAATAACAATCATACAATCTCAATCATACAATCACAATCATACAATCATAATCATACAATTACAATCATACATCACAATCATACAATCACAATCATACAATCGCAATCATACAATTACAATATCCCAAATACAATCTCCCAATTACAATCATACAATCACAATCATACAATCACAATCATACAATCACAATCATACAATAGCATTCATACAATCGCAATCATACAATCGCAATCATACAATCGCAATCATACAATCACAATCATACTATCACAATCATACAATCACAATCATACAATCACAATCATACAATCACAATCATACAATCACAATCATACATTCAAAATCATGCAATCACAATCATACAATCGCAATCATACAATCACAATCATACAATCATAATCATACAATCGCAATCATACAATCACAATCATACAATCGCAATCATACAATCACAATCATACAATCGCAATCATACAATTACAATCTCCCAAATACAATCTCCCAAATACAATCAAACAATCACAATCATACAAACACAATCATACAATCACAATCATACAATCACAATCATACTATCACAATTGTACAATCACAATCGTACAATCACAATCGCACAACCGCAATCAGACAATCGAAATCATACAATCACAATCATACAATCACAATCATACAATCACAATCATACAATCACAATCATACAATCACAATCATACAATCACAATCATACAATCACAATCATACAATCACAATCATACATCACAATCATACAATCACAATCATACAATCACAATCATACAATCACATACATACAATCGCAAGCATACAATAACAATCATACAATCTCAATCATACAATCACAATCATACAATCATAATCATACAATTACAATCATACATCACAATCATACAATCACAATCATACAATCGCAATCATACAATTACAATATCCCAAATACAATCTCCCAATTACAATCATACAATCACAATCATACAATCACAATCATACAATCACAATCATACAATCACAATCATACATTCAAAATCATGCAATCACAATCATACAATCACAATCATGCAATCACAATCATACAATCATAATCATGCAATCACAATCATACAATCACAATCGTACAATCACAATCGTACAATCACAATCGCACAACCACAATCAGACAGTCACAATCATACAATCACAATCATACAATCACAATCATACAATCACAATCATACAATCACAATCATACAATCACAAAAATACAATCACAATCATACAATCGCAATCATACAATCGCAATCATACAATCACAATCATACAATCATAATCATACAATCACAATCATGCATCACAATCATACAATCACAATCATACAATCACAATCATACAATCACAATCATACAATCACATTCATACAATCGGAAGCATACAATAACAATCATACAATCTCAATCATACAATCACAATCATACAATCATAATCATACAATTACAATCATACATCACAATCATACAATCACAATCATACAATCGCAATCATACAATTACAGTATCCCAAATACAATCTCGCAAATATAATCATACAATCACAATCATACAATCACAATCATACAATCACAATCATACAATCACAATCATACAATCGCAATCATACAATTACAATATCCCAAATACAATCATACAATCACAATCACGCAATCACAATCATACAATCATCATCATACAATTACAATCATACATCATAATCATACAATCACAATCATACTATCACAATCATACAATCGCAATCATACAATCACAATCATACAATCGCAATCATAAAATCACAAAAATTCAAACTTAATCATACAATCGCAATCATACAATCGCAATCATACAATCACAATCATACAATCATAATCGTACAATCACAATCATACGATCGCAATCATACAATCACAATCATACCATCACAATCATACAATCGCAAGCATACAAACACAATCATACAATCACAATCATATAATCACAATCATACAATCACAATCATACAATCACAATCATACAATCGCAATCATACATTCAAAATCATGCAATCACAATCATACAATCACAATCATGCAATCACAATCATACAATCAGAATCGTGCAATCACAATCATTCAATAACAATCGTACAATCACAATCGTACAATCACAATCGCACAACCACAATCAGACAATCACACTCATACAATCACAATCTTACAATCACAATCATACAATCACAATCATACAATCACAATCATACCATCACAATCATACTTTAACAATCATACCATCACAATCATACTTTAACAATCATACAATCACAATCATAAAATCGCAGACATACAATCACAATCATACAATCACAATCATACTATCACAATCATACAATCACAATCATACAATCATAATCATACAATCACAATCATACAATCACAATCATACAATCACAATCATACAATCACAATCATACAATCGCAAGCATACAATCACAATCATACAATCTCAATCATACAATCACAATCATACAATCATAATCATACAATTACAGTCATACATCAGAATCATACAATCACAATCATACAATCGCAATCATACAATCACAATCATAAAATCGCAATCATACAATTACAATCTCCCAAATACAATCTCCCAAATACAATCTCCCAAATACAATCAAACAATCACAATCATACAAACACAATCATACAATCACAATCATACAATCACAATCATACTATCACAATCGTACAATCACAATCGTACAATCACAATCGCACAACCACAATCATACAATCACAATCATACAATCACAATCATACAATCACAATCATACAATCGCAATCATACAATCGCAATCATACAATCGCAATCATACAATCGCAATCATACAATCGCAATCATACAATCACAATCATACAATCGCAATCATACAATTACAATCTCCCAAATACAATCTCCCAAATACAATCACCCAAATACAATCATACAATCACAATCATACAATCATAATCATACAATCACAATCATACAATCACAATCATACAATCACAATCATACTATCACAATCATACAATCACAATCATACAATCACAATCATACAACCACAATCATACAATCACAATCATACAGTCACAATCATACAATCACAATCATACATTCAAAATCATGCAATCACAATCATACAATCACAATCATGCAATCACAATCATACAATCATAATCATGCAATCACAATCATACAATCACAATCGTACAATCACAATCGTAGAATCACAATCGCACAACCACAATCATACAATCATAATCATACAATCACAATCATACTTTCACAATCATACAATCACAATCATACAACCACAATCAGACAATCACAATCATACAATCACAATCATACAATCACAATCATACAATCACAATTATGCAATCACAATCATACAATCGCATTCATACAATCGCAATCATACAATCACAATCATACAATCACAATCATACAATCACAATCATAAAATCACAAAAATACAAACTTAATCATACAATCACAATCATACAATCACAATCATGCAATCACAATCATACAATCAGAATCGTACAATCACAATCATTCAATAACAATCGTACAATCACAATCGTACAATCACAATCGCACAACCACAATCAGACAATCACACTCATACAATCACAATCATACAATCACAATCATACAATCACAATCATACAATCACAATCATACCATCACAATCATACTTTAACAATCATACCATCACAATCATACTTTAACAATCATACAATCACAATCATACAATCACAGTCATACAATCACAATCATACAATCACAATCATACTATCACAATCATACAATCACAATCATACAATCACAATCATACAATCACAATCATACAATCATAATCATACAATCACAATCATACAATCACAATCATACAATCACAATCATACAATCACAATCATACAATCGCAAGCATACAATCACAATCATACAATCTCAATCATACAATCACAATCATACAATCATAATCATACAATTACAGTCATACATCACAATCATACAATCACAATCATACAATCGCAATCATACAATCGCAATCATACAATCGCAATCATACAATCACAATCATACAATCGCAATCATACAATTACAATCTCCCAAATACAATCTCCCAAATACAATCACCCAAATACAATCATACAATCACAATCATACAATCATAATCATACAATCACAATCATACAACCACAATCATACAATCACAATCATACAGTCACAATCATACAATCACAATCATACATTCAAAATCATGCAATCACAATCATACAATCACAATCATGCAATCACAATCATACAATCATAATCATGCAATCACAATCATACAATCACAATCGTACAATCACAATCGTACAATCACAATCGCACAACCACAATCATACAATCATAATCATACAATCACAATCATACTTTCACAATCATACAATCACAATCATACAACCACAATCAGACAATCACAATCATACAATCACAATCATACAATCACAATTATGCAATCACAATCATACAATCGCATTCATACATTCGCAATCATACAATCACAATCATACAATCACAATCATACAATCACAATCATACAATCACAATCATAAAATCACAAAAATACAAACTTAATCATACAATCACAATCATACAATCATAATCATGCAAACACAATCATACAATCAGAATCGTACAATCACAATCATTCAATAACAATCGTACAATCACAATCGTACAATCACAATCGCACAACCACAATCAGACAATCACACTCATACAATCACAATCATACAATCACAATCATACAATCACAATCATACAATCACAATCATACCATCACAATCATACTTTAACAATCATACCATCACAATCATACCATCACAATCATACTTTAACAATCATACCATCACAATCATACTTTAAAAATCATACAATCACAATCATACAATCACAGTCATACAATCACAATCATACAATCACAATCATACTATCACAATCATACCATCACAATCATACTTTAACAATCATACAATCACAATCATACAATCACAGTCATACAATCACAATCATACAATCACAATCATACTATCACAATCATACAATCACAATCATACAATCACAATCATACCATCACAATCATACAATCACAATCATACAATCATAATCATACAATCACAATCATACAATCGCAATCATAAAATCACAAAAATTCAAACTTAATCATACAATCACAATCATACAATCGCAATCATACAATCAAAATCATACAATCGTAATCGTACAATCACAATCATACGATCGCAATCATACAATCACAATCATACCATCACAATCATACAATCGCAAGCATACAAACACAATCATACAATCACAATCATATAATCACAATCATACAATCACAATCATACAATCACAATCGTACAATCGCAATCATACATTCAAAATCATGCAATCACAATCATACAATCACAATCATGCAATCACAATCATACAATCAGAATCGTGCAATCACAATCATTCAATAACAATCGTACAATCACAATCGTACAATCACAATCGCACAACCACAATCAGACAATCACACTCATACAATCACAATCTTACAATCACAATCATACAATCACAATCATAAAATCGCAGACATACAATCACAATCATACAATCACAATCATACTATCACAATCATACAATCACAATCATACAATCACAATCATACAATCACAAACATACAATCATAATCATACAATCACAATCATACAATCACAATCATACAATCACAATCATACAATCACAATCATACAATCGCAAGCATACAATCACAATCATACAATCTCAATCATACAATCACAATCATACAATCATAATCATACAATTACAGTCATACATCAGAATCATACAATCACAATCATACAATCGCAATCATACAATCACAATCATACAATCGCAATCATACAATTACAATCTCCCAAATACAATCTCCCAAATACAATCTCCCAAATACAATCTCCCAAATACAATCAAACAATCACAATCATACAAACACAATCATACAATCACAATCATACAATCACAATCATACTATCACAATCGTACAATCACAATCGTACAATCACAATCGCACAACCACAATCATACAATCACAATCATACAATCACAATCATACAATCACAATCATACAATCACAATCATACAATCGCAATCATACAATCGCAATCATACAATCGCAATCATACAATCGCAATCATACAATCACAATCATACAATCGCAATCATACAATTACAATCTCCCAAATACAATCTCCCAAATACAATCACCCAAATACAATCATACAATCACAATCATACAATCATAATCATACAATCACAATCATACAATCACAATCATACAATCACAATCATACTATCACAATCATACAATCACAATCATACAATCACAATCATACAACCACAATCATACAATCACAATCATACAGTCACAATCATACAATCACAATCATACATTCAAAATCATGCAATCACAATCATACAATCACAATCATGCAATCACAATCATACAATCATAATCATGCAATCACAATCATACAATCACAATCGTACAATCACAATCGTACAATCACAATCGCACAACCACAATCATACAATCATAATCATACAATCACAATCATACTTTCACAATCATACAATCACAATCATACAACCACAATCAGACAATCACAATCATACAATCACAATCATACAATCACAATTATGCAATCACAATCATACAATCGCATTCATACAATCGCAATCATACAATCACAATCATACAATCACAATCATACAATCACAATCATAAAATCACAAAAATACAAACTTAATCATACAATCACAATCATACAATCACAATCATGCAATCACAATCATACAATCAGAATCGTACAATCACAATCATTCAATAACAATCGTACAATCACAATCGTACAATCACAATCGCACAACCACAATCAGACAATCACACTCATACAATCACAATCATACAATCACAATCATACAATCACAATCATACAATCACAATCATACCATCACAATCATACCATCACAATCATACTTTAACAATCATACCATCACAATCATACTTTAACAATCATACAATCACAATCATACAATCACAGTCATACAATCACAATCATACAATCACAATCATACTATCACAATCATACAATCACAATCATACAATCACAATCATACAATCACAATCATACAATCACAATCATACAATCGCAATCATACAATTACAATCTCCCAAATACAATCTCCCAAATACAATCACCCAAATACAATCATACAATCACAATCATACAATCATAATCATACAATCCCAATCATACAATCACAATCATACAATCACAATCATACTATCACAATCATACAATCACAATCATACAATCACAATCATACAACCACAATCATACAATCACAATCATACAGTCACAATCATACAATCACAATCATACATTCAAAATCATGCAATCACAATCATACAATCACAATCATGCAATCACAATCATACAATCATAATCATGCAATCACAATCATACAATCACAATCGTACAATCACAATCGTACAATCACAATCGCACAACCACAATCATACAATCATAATCATACAATCACAATCATACTTTCACAATCATACAATCACAATCATACAACCACAATCAGACAATCACAATCATACAATCACAATCATACAATCACAATTATGCAATCACAATCATACAATCGCATTCATACATTCGCAATCATACAATCACAATCATACAATCACAATCATACAATCACAATCATAAAATCACAAAAATACAAACTTAATCATACAATCACAATCATACAATCACAATCATGCAAACACAATCATACAATCAGAATCGTACAATCACAATCATTCAATAACAATCGTACAATCACAATCGTACAATCACAATCGCACAACCACAATCAGACAATCACACTCATACAATCGCAATCATACAATCACAATCATACAATCACAATCATACAATCACAATCATACTTTAACAATCATACCATCACAATCATACTTTAACAATCATACAATCACAATCATACAATCACAGTCATACAATCACAATCATACAATCACAATCATACTACCACAATCATACAATCACAATCATACAATCACAATCATACAATCACAATCATACGATCATAATCATACAATCACAATCATTCAATCACAATCATACAATCACAATCATACAATCACAATCATACAATCACAATCATACAATCACAATCATACAATCGCAAGCATACAATCACAATCATACAATCTCAATCATACAATCACAATCATACAATCATAATCATACAATTACAGTCATACATCACAATTATACAATCACAATCATACAATCGCAATCATACAATCACAATCATACAATCGCAATCATACAATTACAATCTCCCAAATACAATCTCCCAAATACAATCAAACAATCACAATCATACAAACACAATCATACAATCACAATCATACTATCACAATCGTCCAATCACAATCGTACAATCACAATCGCACAACCACAATCATACAATCACAATCATACAATCACAATCATACAATCACAATCATACAATCACAATCATACAATCGCAATCATACAATCGCAATCATACAATCGCAATCATACAATCGCAATCATACAATCACAATCATACAATCGCAATCATACAATTACAATCTCCCAAATACAATCTCCCAAATACAATCACCCAAATACAATCATACAATCACAATCATACAATCATAATCATACAATCACAATCATACAATCACAATCATACAATCACAATCATACAGTCACAATCATACAATCACAATCATACATTCAAAATCATGCAATCACAATCATACAATCACAATCATGCAATCACAATCAAACAATCATAATCATGCAATCATAATCATACAATCACAATCGTACAATCACAATCGTACAATCACAATCGCACAACCACAATCATACAATCATAATCATACAATCACAATCATACTTTCACAATCATACAATCACAATCATACAACCACAATCAGACAATCACAATCATACAATCACAATCATACAATCACAATTATGCAATCACAATCATACAATCGCATTCATACAATCGCAATCATACAATCACAATCATACAATCACAATCATACAATCACAATCATACAATCACAATCATACAATCACAATCATAAAATCACAAAAATACAAACTTAATCATACAATCACAATCATACAATCGCAATCATACAATCACAATCATACAATCTTAATCATACAATCACAATCATACGATCGCAATCATACAATCACAATATCCCAAATACAATCTCCCAAATACAATCATACAATCACAATCACACAATCACAATCATACAATCACAATCATACAATCACAATCATACAATCACAATCATACAATCACAATCATACAATCACATTCATACAATCACAATCATACGATCGCAATCATACAATCACTATCATACCATCACAATCATACAATCACAATCATACAATCATAATCATACAATTACAATCATACATCACAATCATACAATCACAATCATGCAATCGCAATCATACAATTACAATATCCCAAATACAATCTCCCAAATACAATCATACAATCACAATCATACATACACAATCATACAATCACAATCATACAATCGCAATCATACAATCGCAATCATACAATTACAGTATCCCAAATACAATCTCGCAAATACAATCATACAATCACAATCATACAATCACAATCATACAATCACAATCATACAATCGCAATCATACAATTACAATATCCCAAATACAATCTCCCAAATACAATCATACAATTACAATCACACAATCACAATCATACAATCATAATCATACAATTACAATCATGCATCACAATCATACAATCACAATCATACTATCACAATCATACAATCACAATCATACAATCACAATCATACAATCACAATCATACAATCATAATCATACAATCACAATCATACAATCGCAATCATACAATCACAATCATACAATCACGATTATACAATCGCAAGCATACAATCACAATCATACAATTTCAATCATACAATCTCAATCATACAATCACAATCATACAATCACAATCATACAATCACAATCATACAATCACATTCATACAATCGCAAGCATACAATCACAATCATACAATCTCAATCATACAATCACAATCATACAATCATAATCATACAATTACAATCATACATCACAATCATACAATCACAATCATACAATCGCAATCATACAATTACAATATCCCAAATACAATCTCCCAAATACAATCATACAATCACAATCATACAATCACAATCATACAATCACAATCATACAATCACAATCATAGAATCACAATCATACAATCACAATCATACAATCACAATCATACAATCACATTCATACAATCGCAAGCATACAATAACAATCATACAATCTCAATCGTACAATCACAATCATACAATCATAATCATACAATTACAATCATACATCACAATCATACAATCACAATCATACAATCGCAATCATACAATTACAATATCCCAAATACAATCTCCCAATTACAATCATACAATCACAATCATACAATCACAATCATACAATCACAATCATACAATCACAATCATACAATCACAATCATACAATCACAATCATACAATCACATTCATACAATCGCAAGCATACAATAACAATCCTACAATCTCAATCATACAATCACAATCATACAATCATAATCATACAATTACAATCATACATCACAATCATACAATCACAATCATACAATCACAATCATACAATCACAATCATACAATCACAATCATACAATCACAATCATACAATCACAAAAATACAATCACAATCATACAATCACAATCATACAATCGCAATCATACAATCACAATCATACAATCATAATCATACAATCACAATCATACAATCTCAATCATACAATTACAATATCCCAAATACAATCTCCCAAATACAATCATACAATTACAATCACACAATCACAATCATACAATCATAATCATACAATTACAATCATACATCACAATCATACAATCACAATCATACTATCACAATCATACAATCACAATCATACAATCACAATCATACAATCACAATCATACAATCATAATCATACAATCACAATCATACAATCACAATCATACAATTACAATCATACAATCACAATCATACAATCACAATCATACAATCACGATTATACAATCGCAAGCATACAATCACAATCATACAATTTCAATCATACAATCTCAATCATACAATCACAATCATACAATCACAATCATACAATCACATTCATACAATCGCAAGCATACAATCACAATCATACAATCTCAATCATACAATCACAATCATACAATCATAATCATACAATTACAATCATACATCACAATCATACAATCACAATCATACAATCGCAATCATACAATTACAATATCCCAAATACAATCTCCCAAA
Source organism: Megachile rotundata (assembly GCF_050947335.1). Lineage (NCBI taxonomy): Eukaryota > Metazoa > Arthropoda > Insecta > Hymenoptera > Megachilidae > Megachile > Megachile rotundata. The sequence continues at coordinate 3,039,499 of NW_027473321.1, read as the reverse complement.
TACAATCATACAATCACAATCATACAATCACAATCATACAATCACAATCATACAATCACAATCATACAATCACAATCATACAATCACAATCATACAATCACAATCATACAATCACAATCATACAATCACAATCATACAATCGCAATCATACAATTACAATATCCCAAATACAATCTCCCAAATACAATCATACAATCACAATCATACATACACAATCATACAATCACAATCATACAATCGCAACCATACAATCGCAATCATACAATTACAGTATCCCAAATACAATCTCGCAAATACAATCATACAATCACAATCATACAATCACAATCATACAATCACAATCATACAATCGCAATCATACAATTACAATATCCCAAATACAATCTCCCAAATACAATCATACAATTACAATCACACAATCACAATCATACAATCATAATCATACAATTACAATCATGCATCACAATCATACAATCACAATCATACTATCACAATCATACAATCACAATCATACAATCACAATCATACAATCACAATCATACAATCATAATCATACAATCACAATCATACAATCGCAATCATACAATCACAATCATACAATCACGATTATACAATCGCAAGCATACAATCACAATCATACAATTTCAATCATACAATCTCAATCATACAATCACAATCATACAATCACAATCATACAATCACAATCATACAATCACATTCATACAATCGCAAGCATACAATCACAATCATACAATCTCAATCATACAATCACAATCATACAATCATAATCATACAATTACAATCATACATCACAATCATACAATCACAATCATACAATCGCAATCATACAATTACAATATCCCAAATACAATCTCCCAAATACAATCATACAATCACAATCATACAATCACAATCATACAATCACAATCATACAATCACAATCCTAGAATCACAATCATACAATCACAATCATACAATCACAATCATACAATCACATTCATACAATCGCAAGCATACAATAACAATCATACAATCACAATCATACAATCACAGTCATACAATAACAATCATATAATCACAATCATACTATCACAATCATACAATCACAATCATACAATCACAATCATACAATCACAATCATAAAATCACAATCATACAATCACAATCATACAATCACAATCATACAATCACAATCAAAGAATTACAATCATATAATCACAATCATACAATCGCTAGCATACAATCACAATCATACAATCTCAATCATACAATCACAATCATACAATCACAATCATACAATCATAATCATACAATTACAATCATACATCACAATCATACAATCACAATCATACAATCGCAATCATACAATTACAATATCCCAAATACAATCTCCCAAATACAATCATACAATCACAATCATACATACACAATCATACAATCACAATCATACAATCGCAATCATACAATCGCAATCATACAATTACAGTATCCCAAATACAATCTCGCAAATATAATCATACAATCACAATCATACAATCACAATCATACAATCACAATCATACAATCACAATCATACAATCACAATCATACAATCGCAATCATACAATTACAATATCCCAAATACAATCTCCCAAATACAATCATACAATCACAATCACGCAATCACAATCATACAGTCATAATCATACAATTACAATCATACATCATAATCATACAATCACAATCATACTATCACAATCATACAATCGCAATCATACAATCACAATCATACAATCGCAATCATAAAATCACAAAAATTCAAACTTAATCATACAATCACAATCATACAATCGCAATCATACAATCACAATCATACAATCATAATCGTACAATCACAATCATACGATCGCAATCATACAATCACAATCATACCATCACAATCATACAATCGCAAGCATACAAACACAATCATACAATCACAATCATATAATCACAATCATACAATCACAATCATACAATCACAATCATACAATCGCAATCATACAATCACAATCATACAATCACAATCATACAATCACAATCATACAATCACAATCATACAATCACAATCATACAATCGCAATCATACAATCACAATCATACAATCTCAATCATACAATCACAATCATACAACCACAATCAGACAATCACAATCATACAATCACAATCATACAATCACAATCATACAATTACAATATCCCAAATACAATCTCCCAAATACAATCATACAATCACAATCATACAATCACAATCATACAATCACAATCATACAATCACAATCATACAATCACAATCATACAATCACAATCATACAATCACAATCATACAATCACAATCATACAATCACAATCATACAATCGCAATCATACAATCACAATCATACAATCTCAATCATACAATCACAATCATACAACCACAATCAGACAATCACAATCATACAATCACAATCATACAATCACAATCATACAATCACAATCATGCAATCACAATCATACAATCAGAATCGTGCAATCACAATCATTCAATAACAATCGTACAATCACAATCGTACAATCACAATCGCACAACCACAATCAGACAATCACACTCATACAATCACAATCTTACAATCACAATCATACAATCACAATCATACAATCACAATCATACCATCACAATCATACTTTAACAATCATACCATCACAATCATACTTTAACAATCATACAATCACAATCATAAAATCGCAGACATACAATCACAATCATACAATCACAATCATACTATCACAATCATACAATCACAATCATACAATCACAATCATACAATCATAATCATACAATCACAATCATACAATCACAATCATACAATCACAATCATACAATCACAATCATACAATCGCAAGCATACAATCACAATCATACAATCTCAATCATACAATCACAATCATACAATCATAATCATACAATTACAGTCATACATCAGAATCATACAATCACAATCATACAATCGCAATCATACAATCACAATCATACAATCGCAATCATACAATTACAATCTCCCAAATACAATCTCCCAAATACAATCTCCCAAATACAATCAAACAATCACAATCATACAAACACAATCATACAATCACAATCATACAATCACAATCATACTATCACAATCGTACAATCACAATCGTACAATCACAATCGCACAACCACAATCATACAATCACAATCATACAATCACAATCATACAATCGCAATCATACAATCGCAATCATACAATCGCAATCATACAATCGCAATCATACAATCGCAATCATACAATCGCAATCATACAATCACAATCATACAATCGCAATCATACAATTACAATCTCCCAAATACAATCTCCCAAATACAATCACCCAAATACAATCATACAATCACAATCATACAATCATAATCATACAATCACAATCATACAATCACAATCATACAATCACAATCATACTATCACAATCATACAATCACAATCATACAATCACAATCATACAACCACAATCATACAATCACAATCATACAGTCACAATCATACAATCACAATCATACATTCAAAATCATGCAATCACAATCATACAATCACAATCATGCAATCACAATCATACAATCATAATCATGCAATCACAATCATACAATCACAATCGTACAATCACAATCGTACAATCACAATCGCACAACCACAATCATACAATCATAATCATACAATCACAATCATACTTTCACAATCATACAATCACAATCATACAACCACAATCAGACAATCACAATCATACAATCACAATCATACAATCACAATTATGCAATCACAATCATACAATCGCATTCATACAATCGCAATCATACAATCACAATCATACAATCACAATCATACAATCACAATCATAAAATCACAAAAATACAAACTTAATCATACAATCACAATCATACAATCACAATCATGCAATCACAATCATACAATCAGAATCGTACAATCACAATCATTCAATAACAATCGTACAATCACAATCGTACAATCACAATCGCACAACCACAATCAGACAATCACACTCATACAATCACAATCATACAATCACAATCATACAATCACAATCATACAATCACAATCATACAATCACAATCATACCATCGCAATCATACTTTAACAATCATACCATCACAATCATACTTTAACAATCATACAATCACAATCATACAATCACAGTCATACAATCACAATCATACAATCACAATCATACTATCACAATCATACAATCACAATCATACAATCACAATCATACAATCACAATCATACAATCACAATCATACAATCGCAATCATACAATTACAATCTCCCAAATACAATCTCCCAAATACAATCACCCAAATACAATCATACAATCACAATCATACAATCATAATCATACAATCCCAATCATACAATCACAATCATACAATCACAATCATACTATCACAATCATACAATCACAATCATACAATCACAATCATACAACCACAATCATACAATCACAATCATACAGTCACAATCATACAATCACAATCATACATTCAAAATCATGCAATCACAATCATACAATCACAATCATGCAATCACAATCATACAATCATAATCATGCAATCACAATCATACAATCACAATCGTACAATCACAATCGTACAATCACAATCGCACAACCACAATCATACAATCATAATCATACAATCACAATCATACTTTCACAATCATACAATCACAATCATACAACCACAATCAGACAATCACAATCATACAATCACAATCATACAATCACAATTATGCAATCACAATCATACAATCGCATTCATACATTCGCAATCATACAATCACAATCATACAATCACAATCATACAATCACAATCATAAAATCACAAAAATACAAACTTAATCATACAATCACAATCATACAATCACAATCATGCAAACACAATCATACAATCAGAATCGTACAATCACAATCATTCAATAACAATCGTACAATCACAATCGTACAATCACAATCGCACAACCACAATCAGACAATCACACTCATACAATCACAATCATACAATCACAATCATACAATCACAATCATACAATCACAATCATACCATCACAATCATACTTTAACAATCATACCATCACAATCATACTTTAACAATCATACAATCACAATCATACAATCACAGTCATACAATCACAATCATACAATCACAATCATACTACCACAATCATACAATCACAATCATACAATCACAATCATACAATCACAATCATACAATCATAATCATACAATCACAATCATTCAATCACAATCATACAATCACAATCATACAATCACAATCATACAATCACAATCATACAATCACAATCATACAATCGCAAGCATACAATCACAATCATACAATCTCAATCATACAATCACAATCATACAATCATAATCATACAATTACAGTCATACATCACAATTATACAATCACAATCATACAATCGCAATCATACAATCACAATCATACAATCGCAATCATACAATTACAATCTCCCAAATACAATCTCCCAAATACAATCAAACAATCACAATCATACAAACACAATCATACAATCACAATCATACTATCACAATCGTCCAATCACAATCGTACAATCACAATCGCACAACCACAATCATACAATCACAATCATACAATCACAATCATACAATCACAATCATACAATCACAATCATACAATCGCAATCATACAATCGCAATCATACAATCGCAATCATACAATCGCAATCATACAATCACAATCATACAATCGCAATCATACAATTACAATCTCCCAAATACAATCTCCCAAATACAATCACCCAAATACAATCATACAATCACAATCATACAATCATAATCATACAATCACAATCATACAATCACAATCATACAATCACAATCATACAGTCACAATCATACAATCACAATCATACATTCAAAATCATGCAATCACAATCATACAATCACAATCATGCAATCACAATCAAACAATCATAATCATGCAATCATAATCATACAATCACAATCGTACAATCACAATCGTACAATCACAATCGCACAACCACGATCATACAATCATAATCATACAATCACAATCATACTTTCACAATCATACAATCACAATCATACAACCACAATCAGACAATCACAATCATACAATCACAATCATACAATCACAATTATGCAATCACAATCATACAATCGCATTCATACAATCGCAATCATACAATCACAATCATACAATCACAATCATACAATCACAATCATACAATCACAATCATAAAATCACAAAAATACAAACTTAATCATACAATCACAATCATACAATCGCAATCATACAATCACAATCATACAATCTTAATCATACAATCACAATCATACGATCGCAATCACACAATCACAATCATACCATCACAATCATACAATCACAATCATACAATCATAATCATACAATTACAATCAAACATCACAATCATACAATCACAATCATACAATCGCAATCATACAATCACAATATCCCAAATACAATCTCCCAAATACAATCATACAATCACAATCTCACAATCACAATCATACAATCACAATCATACAATCACAATCATACAATCACAATCATACAATCACAATCATACAATCACAATCATACAATCACATTCATACAATCGCAAGCATACAATCACAATCGTACAATCTCAATCATACAATCACAATCATACAATCATAATCATACAATTACAATCAAACATCACAATCATACAATCACAATCATACAATCGCAATCATACAATCACAATATCCCAAATACAATCTCCCAAATACAATCATACAATCACAATCACACAATCTCAATCATACAATCTCAATCATACAATCACAATCATACAATCACAATCATACAATCACAATCATACAATCACATTCATACAATCACAATCATACGATCGCAATCATACAATCACTATCATACCATCACAATCATACAATCACAATCATACAATCATAATCATACAATTACAATCATACATCACAATCATACAATCACAATCATGCAATCGCAATCATACAATTACAATATCCCAAATACAATCTCCCAAATACAATCATACAATCACAATCATACATACACAATCATACAATCACAATCATACAATCGCAATCATACAATCGCAATCATACAATTACAGTATCCCAAATACAATCTCGCAAATACAATCATACAATCACAATCATACAATCACAATCATACAATCACAATCATACAATCGCAATCATACAATTACAATATCCCAAATACAATCTCCCAAATACAATCATACAATTACAATCACACAATCACAATCATACAATCATAATCATACAATTACAATCATGCATCACAATCATACAATCACAATCATACTATCACAATCATACAATCACAATCATACAATCACAATCATACAATCACAATCATACAATCATAATCATACAATCACAATCATACAATCGCAATCATACAATCACAATCATACAATCACGATTATACAATCGCAAGCATACAATCACAATCATACAATTTCAATCATACAATCTCAATCATACAAACACAATCATACAATCACAATCATACAATCACAATCATACAATCACATTCATACAATCGCAAGCATACAATCACAATCATACAATCTCAATCATACAATCACAATCATACAATCATAATCATACAATTACAATCATACATCACAATCATACAATCACAATCATACAATCGCAATCATACAATTACAATATCCCAAATACAATCTCCCAAATACAATCATACAATCACAATCATAGAATCACAATCATACAATCACAATCATACAATCACAATCATAGAATCACAATCATACAATCACAATCATACAATCACAATCATACAATCACATTCATACAATCGCAAGCATACAATAACAATCATACAATCACAATCATACAATCACAATCATACAATCATAATCATACAATTACAATCATACATCACAATCATACAATCACAATCATACAATCGCAATCATACAATTACAATATCCCAAATACAATCTCCCAATTACAATCATACAATCACAATCATACAATCACAATCATACAATCACAATCATACAATCACAATCATACAATCACAATCATACAATCACATTCATACAATCGCAAGCATACAATAACAATCCTACAATCTCAATCATACAATCACAATCATACAATCATAATCATACAATTACAATCATACATCACAATCATACAATCACAATCATACAATCACAATCATACAATCACAATCATACAATCACAATCATACAATCACAATCATACAATCACAAAAATACAATCACAATCATACAATCACAATCATACAATCGCAATCATACAATCACAATCATACAATCATAATCATACAATCACAATCATACAATCTCAATCATACAATTACAATATCCCAAATACAATCTCCCAAATACAATCATACAATTACAATCACACAATCACAATCATACAATCATAATCATACAATTACAATCATACATCACAATCATACAATCACAATCATACTATCACAATCATACAATCACAATCATACAATCACAATCATACAATCACAATCATACAATCATAATCATACAATCACAATCATACAATCACAATCATACAATCACAATCATACAATCACAATCATACAATCACAATCATACAATCACGATTATACAATCGCAAGCATACAATCACAATCATACAATTTCAATCATACAATCTCAATCATACAATCACAATCATACAATCACAATCATACAATCACATTCATACAATCGCAAGCATACAATCACAATCATACAATCTCAATCATACAATCACAATCATACAATCATAATCATACAATTACAATCATACATCACAATCATACAATCACAATCATACAATCGCAATCATACAATTACAATATCCCAAATACAATCTCCCAAATACAATCATACAATCACAATCATACAATCACAATCATACAATCACAATCATACAATCACAATCATACAATCACAATCATACAATCACAATCATACAATCACAATCATACAATCACAATCATACAATCACAATCATACAATCACAATCATACGATCGCAATCACACAATCACAATCATACCATCACAATCATACAATCACAATCATACAATCATAATCATACAATTACAATCAAACATCACAATCATACAATCACAATCATACAATCGCAATCATACAATCACAATATCCCAAATACAATCTCCCAAATACAATCATACAATCACAATCTCACAATCACAATCATACAATCACAATCATACAATCACAATCATACAATCACAATCATACAATCACAATCATACAATCACAATCATACAATCACATTCATACAATCGCAAGCATACAATCACAATCGTACAATCTCAATCATACAATCACAATCATACAATCATAATCATACAATTACAATCAAACATCACAATCATACAATCACAATCATACAATCGCAATCATACAATCACAATATCCCAAATACAATCTCCCAAATACAATCATACAATCACAATCACACAATCTCAATCATACAATCTCAATCATACAATCACAATCATACAATCACAATCATACAATCACAATCATACAATCACATTCATACAATCACAATCATACGATCGCAATCATACAATCACTATCATACCATCACAATCATACAATCACAATCATACAATCATAATCATACAATTACAATCATACATCACAATCATACAATCACAATCATGCAATCGCAATCATACAATTACAATATCCCAAATACAATCTCCCAAATACAATCATACAATCACAATCATACATACACAATCATACAATCACAATCATACAATCGCAATCATACAATCGCAATCATACAATTACAGTATCCCAAATACAATCTCGCAAATACAATCATACAATCACAATCATACAATCACAATCATACAATCACAATCATACAATCGCAATCATACAATTACAATATCCCAAATACAATCTCCCAAATACAATCATACAATTACAATCACACAATCACAATCATACAATCATAATCATACAATTACAATCATGCATCACAATCATACAATCACAATCATACTATCACAATCATACAATCACAATCATACAATCACAATCATACAATCACAATCATACAATCATAATCATACAATCACAATCATACAATCGCAATCATACAATCACAATCATACAATCACGATTATACAATCGCAAGCATACAATCACAATCATACAATTTCAATCATACAATCTCAATCATACAAACACAATCATACAATCACAATCATACAATCACAATCATACAATCACATTCATACAATCGCAAGCATACAATCACAATCATACAATCTCAATCATACAATCACAATCATACAATCATAATCATACAATTACAATCATACATCACAATCATACAATCACAATCATACAATCGCAATCATACAATTACAATATCCCAAATACAATCTCCCAAATACAATCATACAATCACAATCATACAATCACAATCATACAATCACAATCATACAATCACAATCATAGAATCACAATCATACAATCACAATCATACAATCACAATCATACAATCACATTCATACAATCGCAAGCATACAATAACAATCATACAATCACAATCATACAATCACAATCATACAATCATAATCATACAATTACAATCATACATCACAATCATACAATCACAATCATACAATCGCAATCATACAATTACAATATCCCAAATACAATCTCCCAATTACAATCATACAATCACAATCATACAATCACAATCATACAATCACAATCATACAATCACAATCATACAATCACAATCATACAATCACATTCATACAATCGCAAGCATACAATAACAATCCTACAATCTCAATCATACAATCACAATCATACAATCATAATCATACAATTACAATCATACATCACAATCATACAATCACAATCATACAATCACAATCATACAATCACAATCATACAATCACAATCATACAATCACAATCATACAATCACAAAAATACAATCACAATCATACAATCACAATCATACAATCGCAATCATACAATCACAATCATACAATCATAATCATACAATCACAATCATACAATCTCAATCATACAATTACAATATCCCAAATACAATCTCCCAAATACAATCATACAATTACAATCACACAATCACAATCATACAATCATAATCATACAATTACAATCATACATCACAATCATACAATCACAATCATACTATCACAATCATACAATCACAATCATACAATCACAATCATACAATCACAATCATACAATCATAATCATACAATCACAATCATACAATCACAATCATACAATCACAATCATACAATCACAATCATACAATCACAATCATACAATCACGATTATACAATCGCAAGCATACAATCACAATCATACAATTTCAATCATACAATCTCAATCATACAATCACAATCATACAATCACAATCATACAATCACATTCATACAATCGCAAGCATACAATCACAATCATACAATCTCAATCATACAATCACAATCATACAATCATAATCATACAATTACAATCATACATCACAATCATACAATCACAATCATACAATCGCAATCATACAATTACAATATCCCAAATACAATCTCCCAAATACAATCATACAATCACAATCATACAATCACAATCATACAATCACAATCATACAATCACAATCATACAATCACAATCATACAATCACAATCATACAATCACAATCATACAATCACAATCATACAATCACAATCATACAATCACATTCATACAATCGCAAGCATACAATAACAATCATACAATCTCAATCATACAATCACAATCATACAATCATAATCATACAATTACAATCATACATCACAATCATACAATCACAATCATACAATCGCAATCATACAATTACAATATCCCAAATACAATCTCCCAAATACAATCATACAATCACAATCATACAATCACAATCATACAATCACAATCATACAATCACAATCATACAATCACAATCATACAATCACAATCATACAATCGCAATCATACAATCACAATCATACAATCTCAATCATACAATCACAATCATACAACCACAATCAGACAATCACAATCATACAATCACAATCATACAATCACAATCATACAATCGCAATCATACAATCACAATCATACAATCATAATCATACAATCACAATCATACGATCGCAATCATACAATCACTATCATACCATCACAATCATACAATCACAATCATACAATCGCAATCATACAATCACAATCATACAATCACGATTATACAATCGCAAGCATACAATCACAATCATACAATTTCAATCATACAATCTCAATCATACAATCACAATCATACAATCACAATCATACAATCACAATCATACAATCACATTCATACAATCGCAAGCATACAATCACAATCATACAATCTCAATCATACAATCACAATCATACAATCATAATCATACAATTACAATCATACATCACAATCATACAATCACAATCATACAATCGCAATCATACAATTACAATATCCCAAATACAATCTCCCAAATACAATCATACAATCACAATCATACAATCACAATCATACAATCACAATCATACAATCACAATCATACAATCACAATCATACAATCACATTCATACAATCGCAAGCATACAATAACAATCATACAATCTCAATCATACAATCACAATCATACAATCATAATCATACAATTACAATCATACATCACAATCATACAATCACAATCATACAATCACAATCATACAATCACAATCATACAATCACAATCATACAATCACAATCATACAATCACAAAAATACAATCACAATCATACAATCACAATCATACAATCGCAACCATACAATCACAATCATACAATCATAATCATACAATCACAATCATACAATCTCAATCATACAATTACAATATCCCAAATACAATCTCCCAAATACAATCATGCAATTACAATCACACAATCACAATCATACAATCATAATCATACAATTACAATCATACATCACAATCATACAATCACAATCATACTATCACAATCATACAATCACAATCATACAATCACAATCATACAATCACAATCATACAATCATAATCATACAATCACAATCATACAATCACAATCATACAATCACAATCATACAATCACAATCATACAATCACAATCATACAATCACAATCATACAATCACGATTATACAATCGCAAGCATACAATCACAATCATACAATTTCAATCATACAATCTCAATCATACAATCACAATCATACAATCACAATCATACAATCACATTCATACAATCGCAAGCATACAATCACAATCATACAATCTCAATCATACAATCACAATCATACAATCATAATCATACAATTACAATCATACATCACAATCATACAATCACAATCATACAATCGCAATCATACAATTACAATATCCCAAATACAATCTCCCAAATACAATCATACAATCACAATCATACAATCACAATCATACAATCACAATCATACAATCACAATCATACAATCACAATCATACAATCACAATCATACAATCACAATCATACAATCACAATCATACAATCACATTCATACAATCGCAAGCATACAATAACAATCATACAATCTCAATCATACAATCACAATCATACAATCATAATCATACAATTACAATCATACATCACAATCATACAATCACAATCATACAATCGCAATCATACAATTACAATATCCCAAATACAATCTCCCAATTACAATCATACAATCACAATCATACAATCACAATCATACAATCACAATCATACAATAGCATTCATACAATCGCAATCATACAATCACAATCATACAATCGCAATCATACAATCACAATCATACTATCACAATCATACAATCACAATCATACAATCACAATCATACAATCACAATCATACAATCACAATCATACAATCACAATCACACATTCAAAATCATGCAATCACAATCATACAATCACAATCATGCAATCACAATCATACAATCATAATCATGCAATCACAATCATACAATCACAATCGTACAATCACAATCGTACAATCACAATCGCACAACCACAATCAGACAATCACAATCATACAATCACAATCATACAATCACAATCATACAATCACAATCATACAATCACAATCATACAATCACAATCATACAATCACAAAAATACAATCACAATCATACAATCACAATCATACAATCGCAATCAAACAATCACAATCATACAATCATAATCATACAATCACAATCATACGATCGCAATCATACAATCACAATCATACAATCACAATCATACAATCACAATCATACAATCATAATCATACAATTACAATCATACATCACAATCATACAATCACAATCATACAATCGCAATCATACAATCACAATCATACAATCGCAATCATACAATCACAATCATACAATCGCAATCATACAATTACAATCTCCCAAATACAATCTCCCAAATACAATCAAACAATCACAATCATACAAACACAATCATACAATCACAATCATACAATCACAATCATACTATCACAATCGTACAATCACAATCGTACAATCACAATCGCACAACCGCAATCAGACAATCGAAATCATACAATCACAATCATACAATCACAATCATACAATCACAATCATACAATCACAATCATACAATCACAATCATACAATCACAATCATACATCACAATCATACAATCACAATCATACAATCACAATCATACAATCACATACATACAATCGCAAGCATACAATAACAATCATACAATCTCAATCATACAATCACAATCATACAATCATAATCATACAATTACAATCATACATCACAATCATACAATCACAATCATACAATCGCAATCATACAATTACAATATCCCAAATACAATCTCCCAATTACAATCATACAATCACAATCATACAATCACAATCATACAATCACAATCATACAATCACAATCATACAATCACAATCATACATTCAAAATCATGCAATCACAATCATACAATCACAATCATGCAATCACAATCATACAATCATAATCATGCAATCACAATCATACAATCACAATCGTACAATCACAATCGTACAATCACAATCGCACAACCACAATCAGACAGTCACAATCATACAATCACAATCATACAATCACAATCATACAATCACAATCATACAATCACAAAAATACAATCACAATCATACAATCGCAATCATACAATCGCAATCATACAATCACAATCATACAATCATAATCATACAATCACAATCATACATCACAATCATACAATCACAATCATACAATCACAATCATACAATCACATTCATACAATCGGAAGCATACAATAACAATCATACAATCTCAATCATACAATCACAATCATACAATCATAATCATACAATTACAATCATACATCACAATCATACAATCACAATCATACAATCGCAATCATACAATTACAATCTCCCAAATACAATCTCCCAAATACAATCAAACAATCACAATCATACAAACACAATCATACTTTCACAATCATACTATCACAATCATACAATCACAATCATACAATCACAGTCATACAATAACAATCATATAATCACAATCATACTATCACAATCATACAATCACAATCATACAATCACAATCATAAAATCACAATCATACAATCACAATCATACAATCACAATCAAAGAATTACAATCATACAATCACAATCATACAATCGCTAGCATACAATCACAATCATACAATCTCAATCATACAATCACAATCATACAATCACAATCATACAATCATAATCATACAATTACAATCATACATCACAATCATACAATCACAATCATACAATCGCAATCATAAAATCACAAAAATACAAACTTAATCATACAATCACAATCATACAATCGCAATCATACAATCACAATCATACAATCATAATCGTACAATCACAATCATACGATCGCAATCATACAATCACAATCATACCATCACAATCATACAATCACAATCATACAATCATAATCATACAATTACAATCATACATCACAATCATACAATCACAATCATACAATCGCAATCATACAATTACAATATCCCAAATACAATCTCCCAAATACAATCATACAATCACAATCATACATACACAATCATACAATCACAATCATACAATCGCAATCATACAATCGCAATCATACAATTACAGTATCCCAAATACAATCTCGCAAATATAATCATACAATCACAATCATACAATCACAATCATACAATCACAATCATACAATCACAATCATACAATCGCAATCATACAATTACAATATCCCAAATACAATCTCCCAAATACAATCATACAATCACAATCACGCAATCACAATCATACAATCATAATCATACAATTACAATCATACATCATAATCATACAATCACAATCATACTATCACAATCATACAATCGCAATCATACAATCACAATCATACAATCGCAATCATAAAATCACAAAAATTCAAACTTAATCATACAATCACAATCATACAATCGCAATCATACAATCACAATCATACAATCATAATCGTACAATCACAATCATACGATCGCAATCATACAATCACAATCATACCATCACAATCATACAATCGCAAGCATACAAACACAATCATACAATCACAATCATATAATCACAATCATACAATCACAATCATACAATCCCAATCATACAATCGCAATCATACATTCAAAATCATGCAATCACAATCATACAATCACAATCATGCAATCACAATCATACAATCAGAATCGTGCAATCACAATCATTCAATAACAATCGTACAATCACAATCGTACAATCACAATCGCACAACCACAATCAGACAATCACACTCATACAATCACAATCTTACAATCACAATCATACAATCACAATCATACAATCACAATCATACCATCACAATCATACTTTAACAATCATACCATCACAATCATACTTTAACAATCATACAATCACAATCATAAAATCGCAGACATACAATCACAATCATACAATCACAATCATACTATCACAATCATACAATCACAATCATACAATCACAATCATACAATCACAATCATACAATCATAATCATACAATCACAATCATACAATCACAATCATACAATCACAATCATACAATCACAATCATACAATCGCAAGCATACAATCACAATCATACAATCCCAATCATACAATCACAATCATACAATCATAATCATACAATTACAGTCATACATCAGAATCATACAATCACAATCATACAATCGCAATCATACAATCACAATCATACAATCGCAATCATACAATTACAATCTCCCAAATACAATCTCCCAAATACAATCTCCCAAATACAATCAAACAATCACAATCATACAAACACAATCATACAATCACAATCATACAATCACAATCATACTATCACAATCGTACAATCACAATCGTACAATCACAATCGCAAAACCACAATCATACAATCACAATCATACAATCACAATCATACAATCACAATCATACAATCACAATCATACAATCACAATCATACAATCGCAATCATACAATCGCAATCATACAATCGCAATCATACAATCGCAATCATACAATCGCAATCATACAATCACAATCATACAATCGCAATCATACAATTACAATCTCCCAAATACAATCTCCCAAATACAATCACCCAAATACAATCATACAATCATAATCATACAATCACAATCATACAATCACAATCATACAATCACAATCATACTATCACAATCATACAATCACAATCATACAATCACAATCATACAACCACAATCATACAATCACAATCATACAGTCACAATCATACAATCACAATCATACATTCAAAATCATGCAATCACAATCATACAATCACAATCATGCAATCACAATCATACAATCATAATCATGCAATCACAATCATACAATCACAATCGTACAATCACAATCGTACAATCGCAATCGCACAACCACAATCATACAATCATAATCATACAATCACAATCATACTTTCACAATCATACAATCACAATCATACAACCACAATCAGACAATCACAATCATACAATCACAATCATACAATCACAATTATGCAATCACAATCATACAATCGCATTCATACAATCGCAATCATACAATCACAATCATACAATCACAATCATACAATCACAATCATAAAATCACAACAATACAAACTTAATCATACAATCACAATCATACAATCACAATCATGCAATCACAATCATACAATCAGAATCGTACAATCACAATCATTCAATAACAATCGTACAATCACAATCGTACAATCACAATCGCACAACCACAATCAGACAATCACACTCATACAATCACAATCATACAATCACAATCATACAATCACAATCATACAATCACAATCATACCATCACAATCATACTTTAACAATCATACCATCACAATCATACTTTAACAATCATACAATCACAATCATACAATCACAGTCATACAATCACAATCATACAATCACAATCATACTATCACAATCATACAATCACAATCATACAATCACAATCATACAATCACAATCATACAATCATAATCATACAATCACAATCATACAATCACAATCATACAATCACAATCATACAATCGCAAGCATACAATCACAATCATACAATCTCAATCATACAATCACAATCATACAATCATAATCATACAATTACAGTCATACATCACAATCATACAATCACAATCATACAATCGCAATCATACAATCGCAATCATACAATCGCAATCATACAATCACAATCATACAATCGCAATCATACAATTACAATCTCCCAAATACAATCTCCCAAATACAATCACCCAAATACAATCATACAATCACAATCATACACTCATAATCATACAATCACAATCATACAATCACAATCATACAATCACAATCATACTATCACAAACATACAATCACAATCATACAATCACAATCATACAACCACAATCATACAATCACAATCATACAGTCACAATCATACAATCACAATCATACATTCAAAATCATGCAATCACAATCATACAATCACAATCATGCAATCACAATCATACAATCATAATCATGCAATCACAATCATACAATCACAATCGTACAATCACAATCGTACAATCACAATCGCACAACCACAATCATACAATCATAATCATACAATCACAATCATACTTTCACAATCATACAATCACAATCATACAATCACAATCATACAATCACAATCATACCATCACAATCATACTTTAACAATCATACCATCACAATCATACTTTAACAATCATACAATCACAATCATACAATCACAGTCATACAATCACAATCATACAATCACAATCATACTATCACAATCATACCATCACAATCATACTTTAACAATCATACAATCACAATCATACAATCACAGTCATACAATCACAATCATACAATCACAATCATACTATCACAATCATACAATCACAATCATACAATCACAATCATACCATCACAATCATACAATCACAATCATACAATCATAATCATACAATTACAATCATACATCACAATCATACAATCACAATCATACAATCGCAATCATACAATTACAATATCCCAAATACAATCTCCCAAATACAATCATACAATCACAATCATACATACACAATCATACAATCACAATCATACAATCGCAATCATACAATCGCAATCATACAATTACAGTATCCCAAATACAATCTCGCAAATATAATCATACAATCACAATCATACAATCACAATCATACCATCACAATCATACAATCGCAAGCATACAAACACAATCATACAATCACAATCATATAATCACAATCATACAATCACAATCATACAATCACAATCATACAATCGCAATCATACATTCAAAATCATGCAATCACAATCATACAATCACAATCATGCAATCACAATCATACAATCAGAATCGTGCAATCACAATCATTCAATAACAATCGTACAATCACAATCGTACAATCACAATCGCACAACCACAATCAGACAATCACACTCATACAATCACAATCTTACAATCACAATCATACAATCACAATCATACAATCACAATCATACCATCACAATCATACTTTAACAATCATACTATCACAATCATACTTTAACAATCATACAATCACAATCATAAAATCGCAGACATACAATCACAATCATACAATCACAATCATAAAATCGCAGACATACAATCACAATCATACAATCACAATCATACTATCACAATCATACAATCACAATCATACAATCACAATCATACAATCACAAACATACAATCATAATCATACAATCACAATCATACAATCACAATCATACAATCACAATCATACAATCACAATCATACAATCGCAAGCATACAATCACAATCATACAATCTCAATCATACAATCACAATCATACAATCATAGTCATACAATTACAGTCATACATCAGAATCATACAATCACAATCATACAATCACAATCATACAATCGCAATCATACAATCGCAATCATACAATCGCAATCATACAATCGCAATCATACAATCACAATCATACAATCGCAATCATACAATTACAATCTCCCAAATACAATCTCCCACATACAATCACCCAAATACAATCATACAATCACAATCATACAATCATAATCATACAATCACAATCATACAATCACAATCATACAATCACAATCATACTATCACAATCATACAATCACAATCATACAATCACAATCATACAACCACAATCATACAATCACAATCATACAGTCACAATCATACAATCACAATCATACATTCAAAATCATGCAATCACAATCATACAATCACAATCATGCAATCACAATCATACAATCATAATCATGCAATCACAATCATACAATCACAATCGTACAATCACAATCGTACAATCACAATCGCACAACCACAATCATACAATCATAATCATACAATCACAATCATACTTTCACAATCATACAATCACAATCATACAACCACAATCAGACAATCACAATCATACAATCACAATCATACAATCACAATTATGCAATCACAATCATACAATCGCATTCATACAATCGCAATCATACAATCACAATCATACAATCACAATCATACAATCACAATCATAAAATCACAAAAATACAAACTTAATCATACAATCACAATCATACAATCACAATCATGCAATCACAATCATACAATCAGAATCGTACAATCACAATCATTCAATAACAATCGTACAATCACAATCGTACAATCACAATCGCACAACCACAATCAGACAATCACACTCATACAATCACAATCATACAATCACAATCATACAATCACAATCATACAATCACAATCATACCATCACAATCATACTTTAACAATCATACCATCACAATTATACTTTAACAATCATACAATCACAATCATAGAATCACAGTCATACAATCACAATCATACAATCACAATCATACTATCACAATCATACAATCACAATCATACAATCACAATCATACTATCACAATCGTACAATCACAATCGTACAATCACAATCGCACAACCGCAATCAGACAATCGAAATCATACAATCACAATCATACAATCACAATCATACAATCACAATCATACAATCACAATCATACAATCACAATCATACAATCACAATCATACATCACAATCATACAATCACAATCATACAATCACAATCATACAATCACATACATACAATCGCAAGCATACAATAACAATCATACAATCTCAATCATACAATCACAATCATACAATCATAATCATACAATTACAATCATACATCACAATCATACAATCACAATCATACAATCGCAATCATACAATTACAATATCCCAAATACAATCTCCCAATTACAATCATACAATCACAATCATACAATCACAATCATACAATCACAATCATACAATCACAATCATACAATCACAATCATACATTCAAAATCATGCAATCACAATCATACAATCACAATCATGCAATCACAATCATACAATCATAATCATGCAATCACAATCATACAATCACAATCGTACAATCACAATCGTACAATCACAATCGCACAACCACAATCAGACAGTCACAATCATACAATCACAATCATACAATCACAATCATACAATCACAATCATACAATCACAAAAATACAATCACAATCATACAATCGCAATCATACAATCGCAATCATACAATCACAATCATACAATCATAATCATACAATCACAATCATACATCACAATCATACAATCACAATCATACAATCACAATCATACAATCACATTCATACAATCGGAAGCATACAATAACAATCATACAATCTCAATCATACAATCACAATCATACAATCATAATCATACAATTACAATCATACATCACAATCATACAATCACAATCATACAATCGCAATCATACAATTACAATCTCCCAAATACAATCTCCCAAATACAATCAAACAATCACAATCATACAAACACAATCATACTTTCACAATCATACTATCACAATCATACAATCACAATCATACAATCACAGTCATACAATAACAATCATATAATCACAATCATACTATCACAATCATACAATCACAATCATACAATCACAATCATAAAATCACAATCATACAATCACAATCATACAATCACAATCAAAGAATTACAATCATACAATCACAATCATACAATCGCTAGCATACAATCACAATCATACAATCTCAATCATACAATCACAATCATACAATCACAATCATACAATCATAATCATACAATTACAATCATACATCACAATCATACAATCACAATCATACAATCGCAATCATAAAATCACAAAAATACAAACTTAATCATACAATCACAATCATACAATCGCAATCATACAATCACAATCATACAATCATAATCGTACAATCACAATCATACGATCGCAATCATACAATCACAATCATACCATCACAATCATACAATCACAATCATACAATCATAATCATACAATTACAATCATACATCACAATCATACAATCACAATCATACAATCGCAATCATACAATTACAATATCCCAAATACAATCTCCCAAATACAATCATACAATCACAATCATACATACACAATCATACAATCACAATCATACAATCGCAATCATACAATCGCAATCATACAATTACAGTATCCCAAATACAATCTCGCAAATATAATCATACAATCACAATCATACAATCACAATCATACAATCACAATCATACAATCACAATCATACAATCGCAATCATACAATTACAATATCCCAAATACAATCTCCCAAATACAATCATACAATCACAATCACGCAATCACAATCATACAATCATAATCATACAATTACAATCATACATCATAATCATACAATCACAATCATACTATCACAATCATACAATCGCAATCATACAATCACAATCATACAATCGCAATCATAAAATCACAAAAATTCAAACTTAATCATACAATCACAATCATACAATCGCAATCATACAATCACAATCATACAATCATAATCGTACAATCACAATCATACGATCGCAATCATACAATCACAATCATACCATCACAATCATACAATCGCAAGCATACAAACACAATCATACAATCACAATCATATAATCACAATCATACAATCACAATCATACAATCCCAATCATACAATCGCAATCATACATTCAAAATCATGCAATCACAATCATACAATCACAATCATGCAATCACAATCATACAATCAGAATCGTGCAATCACAATCATTCAATAACAATCGTACAATCACAATCGTACAATCACAATCGCACAACCACAATCAGACAATCACACTCATACAATCACAATCTTACAATCACAATCATACAATCACAATCATACAATCACAATCATACCATCACAATCATACTTTAACAATCATACCATCACAATCATACTTTAACAATCATACAATCACAATCATAAAATCGCAGACATACAATCACAATCATACAATCACAATCATACTATCACAATCATACAATCACAATCATACAATCACAATCATACAATCACAATCATACAATCATAATCATACAATCACAATCATACAATCACAATCATACAATCACAATCATACAATCACAATCATACAATCGCAAGCATACAATCACAATCATACAATCCCAATCATACAATCACAATCATACAATCATAATCATACAATTACAGTCATACATCAGAATCATACAATCACAATCATACAATCGCAATCATACAATCACAATCATACAATCGCAATCATACAATTACAATCTCCCAAATACAATCTCCCAAATACAATCTCCCAAATACAATCAAACAATCACAATCATACAAACACAATCATACAATCACAATCATACAATCACAATCATACTATCACAATCGTACAATCACAATCGTACAATCACAATCGCAAAACCACAATCATACAATCACAATCATACAATCACAATCATACAATCACAATCATACAATCACAATCATACAATCACAATCATACAATCGCAATCATACAATCGCAATCATACAATCGCAATCATACAATCGCAATCATACAATCGCAATCATACAATCACAATCATACAATCGCAATCATACAATTACAATCTCCCAAATACAATCTCCCAAATACAATCACCCAAATACAATCATACAATCATAATCATACAATCACAATCATACAATCACAATCATACAATCACAATCATACTATCACAATCATACAATCACAATCATACAATCACAATCATACAACCACAATCATACAATCACAATCATACAGTCACAATCATACAATCACAATCATACATTCAAAATCATGCAATCACAATCATACAATCACAATCATGCAATCACAATCATACAATCATAATCATGCAATCACAATCATACAATCACAATCGTACAATCACAATCGTACAATCGCAATCGCACAACCACAATCATACAATCATAATCATACAATCACAATCATACTTTCACAATCATACAATCACAATCATACAACCACAATCAGACAATCACAATCATACAATCACAATCATACAATCACAATTATGCAATCACAATCATACAATCGCATTCATACAATCGCAATCATACAATCACAATCATACAATCACAATCATACAATCACAATCATAAAATCACAACAATACAAACTTAATCATACAATCACAATCATACAATCACAATCATGCAATCACAATCATACAATCAGAATCGTACAATCACAATCATTCAATAACAATCGTACAATCACAATCGTACAATCACAATCGCACAACCACAATCAGACAATCACACTCATACAATCACAATCATACAATCACAATCATACAATCACAATCATACAATCACAATCATACCATCACAATCATACTTTAACAATCATACCATCACAATCATACTTTAACAATCATACAATCACAATCATACAATCACAGTCATACAATCACAATCATACAATCACAATCATACTATCACAATCATACAATCACAATCATACAATCACAATCATACAATCACAATCATACAATCATAATCATACAATCACAATCATACAATCACAATCATACAATCACAATCATACAATCGCAAGCATACAATCACAATCATACAATCTCAATCATACAATCACAATCATACAATCATAATCATACAATTACAGTCATACATCACAATCATACAATCACAATCATACAATCGCAATCATACAATCGCAATCATACAATCGCAATCATACAATCACAATCATACAATCGCAATCATACAATTACAATCTCCCAAATACAATCTCCCAAATACAATCACCCAAATACAATCATACAATCACAATCATACACTCATAATCATACAATCACAATCATACAATCACAATCATACAATCACAATCATACTATCACAAACATACAATCACAATCATACAATCACAATCATACAACCACAATCATACAATCACAATCATACAGTCACAATCATACAATCACAATCATACATTCAAAATCATGCAATCACAATCATACAATCACAATCATGCAATCACAATCATACAATCATAATCATGCAATCACAATCATACAATCACAATCGTACAATCACAATCGTACAATCACAATCGCACAACCACAATCATACAATCATAATCATACAATCACAATCATACTTTCACAATCATACAATCACAATCATACAATCACAATCATACAATCACAATCATACCATCACAATCATACTTTAACAATCATACCATCACAATCATACTTTAACAATCATACAATCACAATCATACAATCACAGTCATACAATCACAATCATACAATCACAATCATACTATCACAATCATACCATCACAATCATACTTTAACAATCATACAATCACAATCATACAATCACAGTCATACAATCACAATCATACAATCACAATCATACTATCACAATCATACAATCACAATCATACAATCACAATCATACCATCACAATCATACAATCACAATCATACAATCATAATCATACAATTACAATCATACATCACAATCATACAATCACAATCATACAATCGCAATCATACAATTACAATATCCCAAATACAATCTCCCAAATACAATCATACAATCACAATCATACATACACAATCATACAATCACAATCATACAATCGCAATCATACAATCGCAATCATACAATTACAGTATCCCAAATACAATCTCGCAAATATAATCATACAATCACAATCATACAATCACAATCATACCATCACAATCATACAATCGCAAGCATACAAACACAATCATACAATCACAATCATATAATCACAATCATACAATCACAATCATACAATCACAATCATACAATCGCAATCATACATTCAAAATCATGCAATCACAATCATACAATCACAATCATGCAATCACAATCATACAATCAGAATCGTGCAATCACAATCATTCAATAACAATCGTACAATCACAATCGTACAATCACAATCGCACAACCACAATCAGACAATCACACTCATACAATCACAATCTTACAATCACAATCATACAATCACAATCATACAATCACAATCATACCATCACAATCATACTTTAACAATCATACTATCACAATCATACTTTAACAATCATACAATCACAATCATAAAATCGCAGACATACAATCACAATCATACAATCACAATCATAAAATCGCAGACATACAATCACAATCATACAATCACAATCATACTATCACAATCATACAATCACAATCATACAATCACAATCATACAATCACAAACATACAATCATAATCATACAATCACAATCATACAATCACAATCATACAATCACAATCATACAATCACAATCATACAATCGCAAGCATACAATCACAATCATACAATCTCAATCATACAATCACAATCATACAATCATAGTCATACAATTACAGTCATACATCAGAATCATACAATCACAATCATACAATCACAATCATACAATCGCAATCATACAATCGCAATCATACAATCGCAATCATACAATCGCAATCATACAATCACAATCATACAATCGCAATCATACAATTACAATCTCCCAAATACAATCTCCCACATACAATCACCCAAATACAATCATACAATCACAATCATACAATCATAATCATACAATCACAATCATACAATCACAATCATACAATCACAATCATACTATCACAATCATACAATCACAATCATACAATCACAATCATACAACCACAATCATACAATCACAATCATACAGTCACAATCATACAATCACAATCATACATTCAAAATCATGCAATCACAATCATACAATCACAATCATGCAATCACAATCATACAATCATAATCATGCAATCACAATCATACAATCACAATCGTACAATCACAATCGTACAATCACAATCGCACAACCACAATCATACAATCATAATCATACAATCACAATCATACTTTCACAATCATACAATCACAATCATACAACCACAATCAGACAATCACAATCATACAATCACAATCATACAATCACAATTATGCAATCACAATCATACAATCGCATTCATACAATCGCAATCATACAATCACAATCATACAATCACAATCATACAATCACAATCATAAAATCACAAAAATACAAACTTAATCATACAATCACAATCATACAATCACAATCATGCAATCACAATCATACAATCAGAATCGTACAATCACAATCATTCAATAACAATCGTACAATCACAATCGTACAATCACAATCGCACAACCACAATCAGACAATCACACTCA